>NC_056732.1:1126412680-1126490180 GCF_019279795.1 Protopterus annectens
GGTTACTGCACTTATTTGTATTATAAAACTATAAAAACATTTTACAGAATTGTTTTATGACACATTTTAATAGTTTGTATTCAATTTTAAGTTCATTATGCTATTTAGTCGCCAAGACATTTTTAGAAAATGAATTATCTTTAGAAAATGAATTATTTTTAATGATAATAAAAATGTATTTTAGAATTTCCTTATATGGTGATTTTCCTGTTGGGAAAGGTTCACAGGAAGTCATGTGATGATTCTGGAAGTATTTAATGTGAATGAACTTCCAGCAATGTTGTTTGCCTTGAGAAAGCTCGCATGTGGTCGAGTGAAAGCGCTTGGAAGATATTTTGGATTTTTACTTTGCCTGGTTACATTAAAGGATCTTTTTGGAGACCTAGCAGCTGTTTGATTTCTTCATCTGCTTATTTTGAAAGCCTTTGTTTATGTGCTTCCGGGTCCTGTGGTGCCAAGTGATTTTCATTCTTGGTTTGATTTTGCTTTTAGTTTTGATGCTTTCTCTAAGTCCACAACGACACAATGCATTGCCTTCTGACCTTCTCTGTACTTCTCCATCAATGCTCTCAGAGCAAACATCACATCTGTAGTGCTCTTTCCTGGCATGAAACCATACTACTGATCACTAATCATCCCCTCCCTTCTTAACTTAGCGTCCACTACTCTTTCCCATAACTTCATGCTGTGACTGATCAATTTAATCCCTCTGTAGTTACTACAGCTCTGCACATCACCCTTATTCTTAAAAATCGATACCAAAACACTTTTTCTGCATTCTTCACGCATACTCTCACTTTCCAAGATTTCATTAAACAATCTATTTAAAAACTCCACTGCCATATATTAAAAACATATGCTCATAACATGCAATGGAGTCATACCTCAGCACCATAACTCTCAACCTCTTAGTATAAGGGAACATAATGTACGTATTGCAGTTCTAAATATAGAATTTTGCTGCAGTAACAGGGGTTGTGTCAACATACATACATGTTATGAAGCATGGCTCTTCTGAAACTGACATGTTACTGTCACAGTTACTGACAGACATCATAAAATCATCATAGTGAAGTACCACACAAATCACAGTAATGATCCTGTGGAATACAGCAGAAATATGAGCAATATACGTGGACAGTCTGAAACAATCTGGTCAGTCAAGAGGTATATACAGAACTCCTTAGTGCAAGAAATGTGGACCAAGCCTGAAAAAGGAGATGTTTAAAGCCATGAAAATGGGGATTTATCACAAATTCTGGAATAGATAAGCTCACACAGTTGATGCATTCACACGCTCCTGTCTGTCCTAACACAGATTAACTGGAGGAGTGGTCCCAAGCCCACATACTTCCCACCAGTTAGTGACATACATCTTCACAGCATCTCACTGTTTTCTCAGAAATACACAACATGTATGGTGGCCAGGCAACAGTACATCTGACAAATATCTTGATATAACATCACACTAGGGTAAATACACTGATCTGCTAGGCATGTCACCAAGCACTGTCTAAAGTGCAGGCAGACTGCCACAACACTAACCCAATTTTCCTTTGGGGAATACACATGTAATTGCAAATATAGCAGGCACTACAGCAGTGAGTAACAGACACTAGTGTGAAAGTGCATACCCACAACCAATCTCAACACCTTCACACTCACATAATGGTAAGCCTAATTAATAGTACAGTATATGGACTGTGTGAACAAAACCCATCATCGTATTTGCCAATCACACACTAACCCTACATATACTGCCCCAATTCACAGTGTAGTCTGATGCCTGACTGTGGTATGGGACATTTCTCAGTCTGCTCTTGCAAACATATAAGCTGATAAGGTACCAGAAACTGGAGCAGAATGCAACATCAGATAGAATAGGACCAAGAACACTGACATCTGCCTCAGTCTGTACACAGGCCAAATAATATTCACAATACACTGCTACACAATACTGACACTCTGCCAACAATCACCATAAGTACACAGACCTCACTACTGTACAGACTACAACAGAATGTCCAGGTTTTGTCCTCAAATATAAGGCCTTCTATACATAACATGTCTGGCAGTCTGATATATCACTGGCTTGATATCAGGAATAATGTCAGTAAATAATGGTTTACTGTACATATCCACCTCTTACTGCATGACATATGGACAAAGGGTGACAGACTTGGGGGACAGAGGCACAAACACAAGGCCAATATTGACATACTGCTGTTATAAACCAAGAAAATTGCTGGTGTAACAGGGTTTGTTGTAACATATCTCTTCTGAAGGATATAAAGTCAGTAACACACATGGATGTTACCATTTACTGGCTGCAATAATCAGATTATGCTACAGCATTTATAAATACAGAACATGTGTGAGTAACACACCAAATCTAAGACTCTAAACTCTGGCCAGTTTGCAGATAGACTTACAGGTGAGAGTTTTCTCAGCCACATAATACTGTCATGCCTGACTTTGAATCATGCAGAACAGCCATATCCACACAAACCCTGTTAAACCAACATTACTTCAAATGTAGAACAGCAATACTTACCTTCTGTCACCATGTCTGGCACATCCCCTCCAGTTTGTTGGTCTGTCTCCACAGTGTTTGTTGTAAGAGGTATTTTCAGCTGCCCTCTGTGATGCTGTTTGACAGACACCCACATGCAGTCCTGCTCACAGTGAAGGAAAAGGGCCAACACCCACATAAATTTTTAGTTATAGGAGTGTATTTCCATGCAATTTGCTATAGGAATGATACCACAGCTGTTCCACATGCAATTAGCATGTGGGGACTGCAATTTGTGCACATGCCATCAGCTGATCATGAGCATTACCTACAAAAGTCAAGCTGCTGCCTATGCAAAACAGATTTATTTTTCTGTATCTACCAGAGAGGGAGAAAGAGAAAGAAAGAAAAGGAAAGAAAGAAAGAAAGAAAGAAAGAAAGAAAGAAAGAAAGAAAGAAAGAAAAAAAGAAAAAGACCCAAGCGTGTCTGGGTATGATCTGTGGGTGGAGAGTGGTCTCTGAGTACTATAAGGGTTGCTTACATTGTTCAGTAATCCACACTGTCACATAGTCATTGCACATGGCAGTAGATATTTATGGCTGTGGATTGTTTACACCAACCTCTATGGTGTTTGACAACTTTTTGCATTGTAATGTGGACATTGGGACATATAGGTCCTCAATATAATAATGTAGCAAAACTCACCCTGCAATGGATCCTGTTATTACACAATCACACCAACACCCCCACAGGATCCTGATGACAGAGACACACACCCACCAGTACTAAGTTCCAAACCCCTACCTAGCTATGTATTGCCACTACAGTGTTACGCATTTATCGCATGTGCCACAGATCTCATATATTAAAGAGCTGTTCAAAGGTATCTTTAAAGGTGAGTGTCACCAGCAGCAGTGCTAAATGAGGGGTAAGGGAAGTGTAAGTGTAAATGTCCACAAAATCATGTGTCCACAAAGACTCACACACACTCTCTCACAAACACACACATTTTCACAGATGCCAGGACCAGGATTAGAACTCCTACCTAACTAGTTTGCTACACTATGGCATTATGCAGTTATCGCAAGCACCATAGAGCTTACATGTTGCAGAGCGGTCCAAAGGTATCTTTGAAGGTGAGTGACACCAACAGCAGTACTTAAGGAGGGGTAAGGGAAGTGTAGTAAGTGTGAATGTCCACAAAATCAGGGGTCAACAAAGACACCCACACAGTCTCACACAAACATATACATTTTCACATTTGCCAGGATCAGGATGAGAACTCCTACCTAACAAGTTTGCTGCACTATGGTATTACACAGTTTTCCCGCATCACAAAACGTATTTGTTGAAGAGCTCTTCAAAGGTATCTTTGAAGGTGAGTGACACCAGCAGGAGTGCTAAAGGAGGGGTAAGTAAAGTGTAATTAGAGTGAATGTTCACAAAATCAGGTGGCAACAAAGACATACACACTCTCTCACACAAACACACACACTTTCACAGTTGCCAGGACCAGGATTACAGTTCTTACCTAACTAATTTGCTGCACTGTAGTAACATGCAATTATTGCACGCGCCACAGAGCTTATGGGCTGAGACTTGGCCAATGGGTTATTTCAAGGTGATTGACATTAGCAGGAGTGCTAAAGTAGGGCAATGGTAGGTGCAGTGAATGTGAATGGCCTCAAAATCATTCATCTCCAAACACAGATGAGGCACAGACCTTTGACAGAGGACTGTAGGCCATTTGGTAGTGATGCAGGCCATCTGTGGATTCTGTCACTCCTACATTCCCAGGCTGCGAGCCATTGGATTCCTGTGGGGTGACAGGGTAAGTGTGCAAGGTGTTACTGACAATACTTCCTGTTCATATTGATCCATTGGTCTGGATGCAGGCAGGGTGCTGCTTACAGCTAAGGACACACCTGCATAGGACACCTCTTCAGCATGCTGCATTCTGTGGGTATTCCCATACAGAAATAGTGTCATATTGTACTCATTCCCAACAGCAAGGATATGACCTGTGATAAACCTGTGGCTGATGGTGGGGTGAGCTGAGTGCATGTGTGATATGGAAGCTACTTACAGCTCACTCACAGATATGCCTGGGACATTCCCCTTATGCTGCCTTGTGTGGGGACATAGGCAGTCTCTCATTACTTCATAACTGTGCCTTTTGTGGTCTGCCAGTGATTAGCCAGACTACACCAGTATTCCCTACTACACAGACAACTAATGTGCTGCTAACCTGTATGTACAATTCCAAAGTTGTGTGCAGTTGACAGTTACATTATATGCACGACAACGAATGTGCTGCTAACCTGTATGTACAATTCCAAAGTTGTGTGCAGTTGACAGTTACATTATATGCACTCTGTCTAGGGTACTTCCACCTGTGTACTGTGTGTATGTATGGACCCACATTCATGGCATGTCCATCTTTCAGATGGTGACATATATTGACATCTGGACAGTGAGTATGGATGACTGCTGACATGAGTATTTCTGAGAAGCATTGTGGTTGGCACTGCAGTTGTCAGAACATGGCCCTGTCAACCACAGTACTGCCCATAGGCCACCGAGACACAACCCTCTATGCCTACATGCTGACCACTTCCAGTCAATATTGAACACACAACAACCTAACAGTCAGACCCCTGCATACTGTACACATGCAACCATCTATCCTGTAGATTGGGCCAGCTCAGCAATCTGTGCTCCACTGATATTACTCCTCAAACTTACATGTTACTGCATTTCTACATAGGATTGTGAGGGGCGCATCTGATGACTTTAAACATTTGCTATGACTGTACTGGTATTTCAGGTACTCTCTTGGCTTCCATTCATATTGTATTCTGACCTATCATGCAGACTGGAGGCCTATCAGTAGAGTACAGATCTTAGGTTTTATTGACCTACATATCAGTTTCAGACTTCTTACCCTTCAGAACTAACATACACCTTCCAGACCTGTTGTAGTCTGCCTGTGTAGGTCTGGAGGGAGGCTGTTCACCATTGCCATCATTTGGAGGTCTTAGCCCATCCTTTGTTTACGGTCATCTACACCTGTCCTATTGGCTGAGGCTGGTGGTGGGTATGTGAGCCTCACTGACATGCATGTGTGTGCCCTATGGACACTCACAGTTATTTGGACCACCACATGTACTGCGATGGGATTTGTCTCCTTGTCTAGTACTGCCTAGTATGTTGACACCAGTATTTGTTATGGATTTTATGCTGCCCATATAGGTGTCCACTATCTGCTGCCATCCCATTCAGCCACCTAATTTCCTTGCAGGCTCACATCCATACCATAAATACAACTATCAGAATATACTACTCCATTCAGTAATTGATAGGAAGAGTGACTTACCTTGTGGCTGGGCTAGTATTGATGACGGTGCTGGAGGGCTGACTATGTCAGATGCACATAGTACACTCCCAATACATGGTAAAGCACAGGTAGTGTCATGTTTGGCATCCCTTTTACTGTATGTGCGAGTCAGAGAGAGGTGTCATTCCCTGGGTCCCTACCATGTCAATGTATGTGCTACGTGTTTCCTCTTTGCCAAGGCCTGGGCATATTGGGCATGCCTCCTTCTGCCTACATGGGCTGGTTCAGGTAGTTCCTCTTCCGAGTCACACTGTGCCTGTGATGGCCTTGGCAATGGTGGGGGGCTGTGTGGCCTTGCCCCATGCTGTTTCTGCTGCAGCTGTTTCCGCAGGATCATATTGTGTAGCATGGCACATACTATGAACATTTGGGTACATGTGGCTGGAGAGTACTGCAAGGCTCCACCGGATATGTCCAGGCAGTGGAACTGTGACTTGAACATCCCATACACATGCTGTATAATGATTCTGGTTTGTGCATGTGCCTCATTATGGAGTTCTTGTTCAGGTGATTTTGCATTTCTGAGGGGTGTCATCAGCCACTGCTCCAGTGCATAGCCAGCATCGCCCACTGGGCGGCCATATGGGATGTCCCCACTGGAAATTACTGGCACAGCTGTGTCATATGCCAGATGATGGTGTCATGATGGCTTCCAGGGCTGCCAGCACACACATTCAAGATAATTCCCTGGGCATTGCACATGACCTGGCAGTTGATGGAGGGGAAGCCCTTGCGGTTTATGTAGACCCTACCCCGCTCACCGGGCGGTGTTTTGATGTGTATGCACATGCTGTCTATAGCACTCACCACCTGAGGGTATTCTGCTATATGGTGGAAGTGATGCATATTGCTGGTCAACACCTCACGGGTGTTGAGGAAATATATGTGCTCACTGGCATGTGCTGACATGGCATCCGGGAACTGGTGGAGTACCCTGGATGCTGTTGCCTTAAAGATCCCCATGATATCCTCAGTTGGCCTTTGGAAGGTACCTGTGGCTAGTATTCTTAAGCCTACACATACTTTGGTATCCACTGAGATAGGTTCCCCTTTTTTGGTTCTGTGTGTGAGGCAGGGTTGGCAGAGCTCAACAATTTGCTGTAGAATGTCCCTGTCCATCGTATAGCGCTCCACTATCTCTAGCTTATGTAGCCCCTGGTAGGTTACCCTGGGTCCGTACACTCTTCTCCTCCTCCTCACTGTGGGATGGTCATCAGCATTCACATCCTCACCATCTTCAGCCTCTTGCACATGCTGATGTATAAGAGCGACAGCAGCCTGTAACATTTTGTTGGTTTTGTCAGGTAAAACTTCCCTGTCTGTGTATGCCGGTGGTGTACAGTTTGTGGGAAAAATCAGACTGAAAGGTGTTTGCATAGTTTATAGTAGTGTTCTGGGCTGGGCTGCTGCTTGTGTAATTGGCTGATTCTGATACATTTCACCTGCCAGCTATGCTAGTTCTCCTTGATTGCCTTCCTACTGTTGTTTTCCCTTCCCATTGCCTTCCTGTTTAAGCCCTGAGGTGTGCCGCACATACCCACTGTTCAGATGTGAACAGTGCTGCTATTTCCTGTTTTTGTTTTTTTTGTTTTGTTTAAAACCCGGTGCACTGTGCACACACCTGTTTAAGCAGGGAAAACAGTGCTCAACAATGTGAGACACACCCCCTTCCTTAGCTTTGCTTAGCTAAGGGCAAACACGGGCTACAGAGCTCTAATAAGCTTACAGCATGCATGACACACCTCCTTATGAGGTCATCCACCTCTTATACAATGGTGTTGCTACACCTACATGGTTGGGTGCAAGCTAACACTGAGAGGAAACCTGTGATTCAGTATCAAGCCCCTCATTTACATAAACCAGAATGCTAATTCATAGTTACCACACTCACACTGAGCCTTCCCTCTTAGCAACCACTATTCCCTGGTATTGTTGTTTTATGAATGTAATTGACTATTATGGCAAAATGCTGATTTGGATATAAAAGCTTATTTCCCCCCTTTTTTCGTATTTTTGTGGTGATTCCATTTGCGCACCACTGCCCTACGCTTAAACGGTTGAGATCGGCCAAAAAAAAAAAAAACTTGTTTTTATAAAATTGCAGCTATTTTTCATGCCAATGGCCATATATTTGGCCATTGGCATGCCTACTACATTGAATACATGCTTTCTTTCGAGCTTTCATCCCTCCGTTTTGTAATTTGTAGAAATGTGTTCGGTTAGTAACCGAATACATTTTTGCAGGTTACACTATTCCTGCACAGACGCCTGCCTGCATCCTGGATCACTAATTCACCTCCTTTGCATGTTTTTCATGAGCAAATGAGGCAATTAGCATATAGCAGTGGTGTCCATGCAGGAATAGTGTAGGAGCGCTCATGCAAGTTCCGGGAGCTTGATCCTGGATCGGTCGTCGGCCATATTGCATGCAACAGCTCTTGCACTATTCCTGCACTCCATGCAGAGCTTGCTACATCCGGGGGTTAGTCTCATACCACATAGTAAAACACACACACATTCAAAAACACAAACATGCACACATACACATATGCATACTTTGATGTAAACCATATCACTCAACCTCTTAATGTAAGAAATTTTATTATATTTTATTTATATTTGTTTACCAGAGAAGTACAATGATCAATATTGACCAATTTCAGGCTCAGCCTGAGTGAAATGTAAAACATTTTACAAACAAAAAATAATAGAAATGTAAGCAATAACAGATTAAGAGTAAGAGAGAAATGTGGACAAAGCCAATGATAATAGGTGATAAAGGACAAAAATAGGGACAGATTTTAAATATTGCTCTTTTAAACTTAGAGTGTTGCTAGAATAACAGAGTTTTGATTAGTGTGCATTTTCTGAAGGATATGAAATCTGAAACTCTAAAGTCTCTCATTATTTAATAACTTTGATTCTCAATGATTTGATAGAAAAGAACTAAATCTGATGTAGTCCTTTTCATTTTTCCTCACAAATGGGATCAGATCTGATCCTTGGCTCTGACTTAGCAACATACACAAGACTATGGATGCAACTCTCGAGCTCCTCCCTCTACCCATAATGCTCTACTCTATCCCCAACACTTCAGATCTTGTTTGTATCCTTCGTGTTTAGACAGAGGGTCCACTCTACAGCTTAGTAAGCAGCAGTCTTTTTCTTATTATATTTGTAATTAGTTCCTAAAATGTACTTTTCTTTCTTAGAACTTATAGCTTCTTCTGTCCATTTCCTTCCTCTAAAGTTTTTTCACTGGCGGTAGGTTCTTTCCTCTATTTTTTCTTGACCTTTACTCAGTTTTGAGTAGCTCTTGGCACCATTGCTGGTTCACCTCTTTCCTTACCCTTTTCTACTAAATACTATAGCTGGTATTTCTTTCACCTTTCCTTTCTTCTTTACTATTATTTAACAAAAGAAAAAAAAGAAGAAACTGTTATTTACTATATTGTTTGCAGCGAACTTCTTTGGTTATGCTGTTTTTTTTCCTCAACTGGCTTCAAAAAGTGTATTCCTTGTGGGCATAAGATCCCCAACTCAGATGCCCACAAGAAGTGTGTGTATTCTTTAGGACCAGACCATCTTGATTCCTCTTGTCACATTTGTGCCACTTTCAGTCCCAGGATGTTATCGTCCAGGCGCAATAAACTGATTTTAAAAGGCTTACTGCCCGTTTCTTATGGGGCTCAAACCCTCTCCAAAACTCTCAAACAAGTTGCCTTGGATGCCAGAAAGAGACCTCATCAGAAGTCTCCATGGGCTTCATCGGAGCTGTTCGAAAAGATTAGAAAACATTCTGATCTGACCACCTCAGATCCAAAACCTCTTGGGCTGCTTTAAGATTCAAAGCTTTTGTCGGATCTGATAGGTTTTGCTCCTATTGTTATTTCTCCCTTGCCAACAACTTCTTTTTGGATCCTATGTCCTCTGATCTGACGATCAGTTCAACTCATAGAAGTCATACTCCAGAGTATGCACAAAACCTGTTTCTACTTCTCTGCCCACTCAACTTTTTCAGATTCCAAGGAAACACTCCAGGCCTTCATCTGCAGAATCTTTCAGATCTTCAAGGAGTTTGACACAGGCAGATGTGGATAAGATGATGCAGAAATTTCCAAGGGTTCAGATCCAGATGGGGGTCCTGCCAGCTCTGCCCCCTCCTGGATCTGTGAGTTCACCTGCTATGTCCATTCTCTGTCCTTCTCTGATCAAACTGGTAGTTTCAGAGTCCCAGGATATGAGATCCCTGAGAGGTTTGGCATTGGATCCAAGGAAAGCATCTTCTTCGACTCTGACGGTGTGTCTGACCAGTTCTGTTCCAATACCCTCGGATCCGAGCAGGTCTCAGATCTGAGAGGTTGACACCAGGACTGAGGGGTTGGGTTTGGCCCTGATTTTGTTGGATCCATCCCTTTATCTAGGAGCCTTCGCCCTGGACAGCTCAGACCCGATTCTCCCCATGAGGCTTGCATATGGGGGCAGCCCCTACTTTCCTTCCTTCCTTGCAGGCTTCGGCTCTGAAGAGGGGTAGAGAAGTCTCCCCTGGTCCTTAGGCATTCAACCATTCTATCTTATCTCAGATCCTACCCATCTCCCACCTTTGGTTCCGAGCTCTGAGCCCATCAGACCTATTCCACAGGAAAAGCAAGTTCCAAGAATTCTTCAGACATTTCCACCAGATAAATTATGCCCCCTCTTGTGAAACCTGTCCTGCACAACTTAAGGATGATGTTTCTCAGAAGATGACATGCAAGAGGAGGCACATAGACTCACCCATGATGTCTCTCATGGAAGACACTGATTTTGATGATTGTCACCTGATGACATCTGCTTTGGATATAGCCTTGAAATCCTCAAACAGGAGGGTGGCTGGTCTTCCCAATGTCCTTCTCCTGAAGAATAAGTGTTTCTGGAGGCTTTTGGTTCTGAACCATCTACATCTTCGGTGACCCCCCCCCTCCTGGTCCCTCCACCTGATAGGCCCCACTGGAGATAATGAGTCCTAGTTGATGCTATAGTGGTGGTGGCAGACACCAAGAAGAAGATAGCTGAACAAAGCTTCTCTGTCCATCCACTGAACAGGGAGTCCAGAGGGATGGACAGGTTTGGAAAGTGAGTGTATGCTTCATCTCATTTACACTGAGGACGTTAAACTACTTTGAATACTTCACTTGGCTACAGAGAAATTTGATGAAGGAACTATCAAACACTCTCTCAGAGTCCATGTCTCTGGAGGATTTCAAAATGACTTCCTCTTAAATGGCCACTCTTCCATTTCTAATGCCTCAATGAGGCTGATTTTCCATGCAGAGGAAGGTACCTCACGTGGAGCTGGTTTAGGCATAGCCATAAGGAGACATGCTTGGATGTGGCTATGCAATTTTCTGGAGCACTTCAAGATGTCCTTTGTCAATGCCCCTTTGATGGCACTTCCTTTATTTGGGCCATGAGCATTTCTTTTATTCAGGCCATGAGTTAACAACACACTTACCCATGGCAAAAAAGAGGGAAAGACTCTGCCTGCCATAGGAATCAAGTTTTCTACCCCTCAACGGACCTTCTCTAGAAAGCAACAAGGTGGTAAGGAGATGTGGTTCTGAAGATCTCAGTGGCCTTTTCAGGCTTCACATAGGGATAATTCCTCCAGAGGCAGAGGAGGACATTTGAATGGAAGACATCACCCCAGAGGCAGAAGGGGCCCTACAGAATCAGGGCTTCAAAGATTCCTTTTCCGATAGGCTCTATCAGCATTCCTGAAGTGCTGCCTGAGTGTTCTACTCTGGAAGCAGTCAGGGGTCATTTCTCTTTGCACATAGTAAATCTGCAAGGCTTGTACCTAAACACAGAGAATCTAAAATGTTCTTCACCTCAAAACCCTGTCTTAATCTTCCTACCTTTCATTTCCTAGGTTACTTCATTATTGCTATTTCTGTCTGTATTGTATGCATATGCAGAACGTCATAAAGAATGCATCTCTTGTGATTTATGGCCACCGATTTCACAGAGTGTAAAAATCATGGAACCATTATTCACTTTGTAAACTAGTTAATTACACTGTTTGTGAAATCAAAGAGGTTACAGAGGGAGGGCATCGACACGCCCTTTCAAAAAGAGCACAAATTAACAATTATTGTGTTATTAAGACAGAACATTTTATTTATTTATTTATTTTTTCATGAAAGAGGATTTGGAGAAAAAAGAAGTATTTTTTTTTTTGGGGGGGGGGATGAGCCAAATGCAACATATGCATTAGACTGGACAAAGAATGGTGAATGTGATCTGTCTGTCTGTCCAGTGCTGAGATCTGTGATTTCACAATTGCCCTAAGGGTGCTTAGAACATGAAAGATATGACAACAGTGTAGAGGAGTCCCATGAAGAAGTGAATGCCCTGAGGCAGTTCACTCAGAGGAACAAACAGAGCAACATGACTGATCTGTCGTAGTTGTCATTTTAATGGGATCCAGTATGTGTTGACCTGGGAATTAATGGTCGCAATGATTTCTTTTTTAACAAGGAATGCCCTCTCATATAAGGGCATCCACATATTGTTTAAGTCTTTGTTGTACACATAATGCCCTTAATAGGTAAGTTCCCCCTAATATTCCTACATAGCAAACTCAAATTCTGATTTGGGCAACAATATGGAGACAATAGTCAGTGCTAGTAGTTTAAATATAAGGATGCTGTATATGAGGCCCTCTTGCAATTCAAACACATTCATATGATTGTAGGTGCTGAGACATGGTTTCAGTGCATGATGTCATTCACACTAAACCAGAGATTAGCACTTATTATGCCTTCAGGTCCTTGAGTAACTGTGGGGAAGTATATGTATTTGTCAGAAATTCCATCACCTCACATCAGCATATCCAAAACCCTAAATTGGAGCTCCAGGAGATCCAGATTACCCTAAACAAATCAAACTGTTTCATCATTATTAGCTATATACCCCCATCAGTTTCTCCCAAAGATTGTGTAAATGACCTTATCACCACTGCAAAGTTAAATATCAGACAAAACATATTCTTGTTAGAGGACTTGAATTATGCAAGCATTAATTGGAACATGTGTGCATCTATAATTAATATATTCAATGTTTGCTAGACTAGACCTAGTTGATATAAATGTGTTGGACCAAATTGTAAAGCTACTCACTAGAGGCTCTAATATCTCTGACCAAGTCTTTACCAACCTATCCTCTGCCACTACCCCAACCCTGCATCTTTTTCCCTAATTAAATATCACCAAAATCAGTCATCCTCTCTGTCAAGCCTAATGAAATTGCTCCACCACCAAATGAGACCATCTTTAGAGACTTAGAAGACCTATGCAAAATTCTCAAAAGTCCCCCACAAATGGACACAACCGAGAGGACTACCACAGTTACATCTTTTATCAGCGTATAAACAGGTGCATAGAAAAATCAGTATCCATCTGCCCTAAGTTTAATGACAAATTTAGGAATAAACATATATGGTGGAACTCCCATACTAATAAATCATACAACAAAAAGGAAAACAATGAAAAGCGGGATGAAATCTCCCTAGCGCTGATGGCAGAGGAAGGAGTACAAGTTATACTATAGTGACAGAATCCACTGAGCTGGGCAGAAGAAACACATTCAAAGTTAATTGCACAAACAAAACAATGAGGAAATGTAGAGCAGAGACAATATGGGATGTATAAGAATGTGGTACACTGTCAGGAGAGATTAGATGGAAAAAAGTTATGCAATGTACCAATAATCAACAGTCCTGTCAACATAGTGTGAACAGTTCATTTGTATTATTCTGTTACTTTCAGTAAAAAAGTAAAATATGGTAGCTAAAGGAGAATTGATTCATCAGTTCAGTCCACATGCCAGTACATGCACAGTGCCCTAACAAGGGAAGCATTGCAGCAGTCAGATTAGAGTACAAGGTGTTATAAAACACACACATGCCATGGAAATGTAGCACAACTACAAAACAATGTCAGCAAAAGAAAGATATGCCTGAAAAAAGATTAACCCAGGGCTTCTTTACTAAGTGTCTCCATACCAGTGCATTAGTATGACATTCCAGTGCAACAGTCAGAGTATAAATGGGTCATAATACACATATCTGTTAAATATAGCACACATGCAGGCTATAAACGACATATACCTCCAAGGGGTTTCAAAACTCCAAACCATTACATTGACACAAAGTAAGAATAAAAGTACAAATAATTGCAAGAGTACACTGAGCCATTGAAGGAGTTCAAGTGAAGATAACCACTGTATTTCACACTGGTTTGAGCAGAGAAACTTAGGTAATTTGAATGACTGGGTTAGTGCATGCCAAGGAGTTGTTTTTTGCCATATGGTATGGAGTGACATTTTTTTGTGATCATTCATATATTCTATATTGCTCTCTGCCAAATGTCATGCAAATTATGACCACAGTAAGATGGCTTTTAATTACATACCCATTGTGGGCGCATGTGTGTATGTGTGTTTAACTATTTTTGACTGTATAGGATAGAGGGTGATGAAAAGGGGAAGCAAGCAGAGGGTACAAAACAATGTGAGCAAATAAGAAATGAACAGTTTGGAGATGGGGTAGTAGTCAGCATCACTCATCTACAAAATACAGCAATGATACATAAATCCAGACATAAATTAGGTTAGACAGTACCAACTGCTTAACATAATTTGCAGTCCGATGACAGAAATGTTTCATTGCAGGGGAACAAAAACCATGATAGCAAGAAAACAGAAAGACACTTGTATAATATTGAATCTATGCCTTTTTTTGGCTGATATTCTTTGAACCAAGCCATTACCCAGTTATACCACAGAGTAATTTATTGGGAGTGTGTCAGCATGAAGCATTTCAAGTGACAGTAACAGTACAGCAAGACATTAACAAATCCATCTAAATGAGTTTGAATTCCTAAGCCTTTGTAATGATTCATATGTTAGTACTAGGTAAGCTGCCCTTGTGGGTCATTTTAAGTCTAAGAAAACAAAGAAGTGGTATGTCTAGGAGATGCCACACACACTCACAATAAAAATCACAGTACAATTTTCACAATCCCATCCAAAACCATTTGAATGGTTTCATGAAGCGAGGTGTGGTTAAGGGACAACTCATTAGATTGAGTAGATTAACTAGTAGAGATGAAGTGTTTTTTACCGAGATTGACAAATTGCATAACTTTTTTATAGATAAAGGTTATGGCAACAATTGGTTAAAAGACATTCAGAAGGAAGTAGTAAGTTTGAGAACAGACAAAGCATGTCCGATTTTACGAAAAGCTTTAACGACACAAGGCACTTTTATACAACTAGTACCACTACTGTTTGTGAATACAAATTGGCCTTTCCCATTCCCATCTCTAATGAAATGTCCTTCATTTAGAACATTTTACTCAACAACTGGAAAGTTGTGTTGGGTAACAAAGACCTAAGTTCCATTATAGGTAACACTCCATCTTTCATTTACAGAAAGACTGTTAACATCAAGAGCTTGATAGTGAAAGATAAGGTGTCTAGTGTAGAAGGGGTTAAGCAAGGGACATTCCCATGCAACCAATGTAAACAATGTAGATTTATTTCAGGTAGTAACATTACATATTTGAAAGATATAAATAAAACTATCTACACTAAAGGTTACTACACTTGTAAGACACAATGTGTTGTCTACATTGGAGTGTGTGACACATGTGGACACTTTTATGTAGGCAAAACTTTTAGAACTCTAAACAAGCGTATCTACGAACATCATTCGGCTATTAGAAAGAAGGACACATCAAATGCTTTAGCTAGACACGCTGTATCTTGTGACAATTTTAAGAAGTTTAGATTCTCTGTACTTGAAAAAATAAGTGATGCACAGTTTTCAGGTAACTTCAAAGTAAAATTAGAGTGTCATGAGGCTATGTGGCAAATTCTGTTAAATGCTGATGAGCCCCCAGGGCTGAATGATGTCATTAATATTAAGTGTTTTCTACAAGCACAAAGACTATAATGGTTCATTTAGTATATTGTTCAAAAAGTTTGAGATTACATGGTGAACACTATAACTTGTTAATTTATTTTGACTTTTAAGAAGAAATACTATTACTTTTGACACATCATTTTTGATACATTACTTTTGACACATTTCCGTTTAAGTTTGTAATTAATTAATTACAGGAAGATGTAGTCACATGACTGTTACAAACTTGTATTTAAACAGTGTATGAAGTTTCATTAACATTTCTGAAGAAGTTCAAGTGAGATTAAAATTGAACGAAACGCGTAAAACATTCATTTGATTCCTGGCTACTGGTTTTCTCAGCCTGACATTTGGCGTTTCTTTTTATTTGGTTTTTGTGTTCGTGGTCTTTTCAAAGCCATCCAAAACCATGCATGAAGTGTGCCAGAGTTACCAAAAATACAGAAAAAAATACATCCTCGGATAAACCTCACTTCAGCCACAAAAAAAAAAAAAAAAAAAAAAAAACAAATACAGTAAACCACAGGTGGTCTATTTTTGATTTATTTAGGTATAAAAAGAAAGTAAAATGCAGTTAAGTGCTTTCATCCAAAAACTCAGGACTTCATCACAACTGCATTTAAAATACCCATCCAGACAAATACCTTCCCACTAGCTTAATTAGGATATGATGTAATAAAATCTGTTGAATTGATGACAATTAAGGCTGTTGTTTTCAATTAATTAGGATGATTTTATTGCATTGTTATCAATTAAGCGAAAGCAATGTTTAGTTTAGAGAGCTCCTGTCACTGTGGGAGTTGCGCTTCCTGATTATAAGCATGACTTTTTCCTTTTGTTATATATGTTATTAATGTTAGGATTCCACCAGTGTGGTTTGTTTTTAGAGTTTGTGTTTGGTTTACTTCTAGTAGTTACAGCAGCTCTATACAGCAATTTACATTGTTCTACAGGGTCTCTGTGAACAATTACATATAGGATGCTTTAAACTGGAGGCAATTCATTTTGATAAACTGTGACATAATACGGTGTATTATACTTTGGAATAGTTCCCAACTGTTACAGGGTTTGCTGGGGTTACTGAGTTGATTTTTGTTTCAGAGGAGACAGCTTTGTTGTCTGACCTCACCATCCTACCAAGAACTACAACTAGGAATCTCATAGCATGGCTAAAATGTGACATTTTATAATTATAAAATGTTGCTTTGCTGAATTAATATAATTCAATGTTATATACTATAGAGCAGTTAAAACAATAGCTAACACTTGAATGTGTGAAAGACAATTTCAGCGTGGAAATGCAAGGGATATGGCTCTTTAAAACGTAAATTGAGAGACATTCCTCATAATGAGTTGCACTTGAGAGGTATGAGCATCCTGCTCATATGCAGTGCTTGACCTTAAGCACTCAGGCATGTGCATGGCATCCTGTAGAACTCAATATGATGTTTATCAGGTTTGCTCATCAACAAAGCAGAGGCCATAGCAAAGGGACAGTGGGGGGGGGGGGTGGGACATCTACTGGATCACCCTTTACAGAGGCCCTCACTTAACAGCAGCACCACCTCCACAGAGTTCCACAGTGTTGTACTGGGTGTTGGGGCAGAGCTGGATAGGCCTCAGAGAATTTCCACAAATGGTGCCCCAGGTATGTAGACCTAATACCACTATCTGCCCCTATATTTACCTGTTAGTCACATTGCAGTTTACAAAACCTGTCTCACTTGTGTCATTTAGGTACATCTAGCATTCAGGTACAGCAACAATCTGCACGTGGTAAGGGCAGGGTTATAACCCTGCAGAATATTTTTATAGTTGTGAGGATATCACTTTCATGTGTAGTTATAGTGCTGGGGCATACCTAAACTACATTTATTTTGTTTTGGTGTATTCAGAGGTCAATTATTCTCTGGCACCAGCACTGTGGAACTACTCCAGTCTGATGTTGGAGGATCTTTAGTCTCTGATACTGATGATGGAGATGAGTTGATGCAGTCAGGAGATGCAGAGTGTTTGTTTGTGTGTGTGTGTGTGTGTGTGTGTGTGTGTGTGTGTGTGTGTGTGTGTGTGTGTGTGTGTGTGTGTGTGTGTGTGTGTGTGTGTGTTTTGGACACAGGGATTGTGACCTCCATATCTCCTTTTCAGAGTATGAACACAGTCTTTGTGCCTGCCATTACCCGGGACATTCTACCATCTGAAAGTGGGTAGTTTAATGAAGACACTGTCGATCAGAAACATGTCTGATTATGCCCCTAGCCACCGTGGGCAGGAGGGTCATCATGAGGGTTATTACTGGTGCTCAATATATTATGCGTATCACCCACAACTGAGGTTTGTATGTCAATAGTTGCCATCCGATATTTGTGCAAGGCCATTGTGGAGGCACAGAAAAGTTTCACATGAGCCTTATCAGATGTGTGGATGATCCAGGCTATGCATGCTGGCTTACAGGAGTACATAATCTATATGTGTGATTCACTGCATTGAATGAAGCATATAATAAAATGTGTTGTGTCTTCTCTGTGTTGTCTGTCTGTCTGGAGTGAGGGGCTGTTCTTGCTGTCAGTCATCTGGTACATACCCAGAAGTTTGCTGACCTAGATGTAGATGAGCAAGATACCCCTCCTGGAATGCTAGTACTTCCACTGCAACATCAAATTAGCCCTTCCTCTAGCAGATGTTGCTCACAGTCAGGTAGCACACTAACATCTAGCCAAAGTAGTGGAACAGTCAGTCTAGTTCCTCATAGAACATGCTTTCATGAGCAGGGACACGCATGGAAAGCTGAAACCTCTGTCATGCATACCTTGGACCTGTCCAGTAGACAAACACACAGCACTGCACCGCATACTTGCAGATACACATGTACATTCCACCATAGTCTCCATCACATCCCACACACTCCCCACTGAACCTGGCCCTTCAACACATTGACCACCTTAAACAAGTTATCACAATACCCATACCTGCCCATTTTGGTGCACCTCAGCACTCCCACTCACACACTTCTCTGTGAAAGATGTACACTCAGTAAATAATAACACACACACCAGTGACTCAACAAGTAACTCCATAAGGCATAACACCACAAAACCTAATGCATTGGTCATAGGTGCCTCCATTGTGAGACACACAACTGTTCCCCTCATCACACTGAATAAGGAGTGGGTTAAGGTTAGCTGCCTGTCAGGTGGCAGGATCCATCAAGTCACTCAAGCACTCAAGTGACTCAACCCCAAGTACTGGTATGACTCCATCATAGTCCATGTGGGGGTGAATGACTTGAGACGTACCTCACTGGACTATATGAAGAGAGACATGACTGAGCTTACAGATTATGTGTCACAGGCAGGTATAAGCCTAGTCTTAAGCTGCATTCTGTCTTCTCCAAGGATAATGCCACAATACAAACAAAAAATTATTGTCGTTAACAATTGGCTTAGCTTATGGTGTCAGTCCAAGGGGATGCAATATCTATCAACGTGGGAAGACATGGTTGACAGACCACGCTGCTTTAACAGAGATGGTCTGCACCTGTCTCCTCTAGATTATTGGATACTGTCAAAAGCATTAGCCACTCCTATTGTGCCTTTTTTAGGCAGTGTCAAAATAACCAACCTCCCAACATATCAGAATCCTCTCTAGATAAGCTAAAGGTACTGCTGCTTAATGATAGGACTCTAAACAAGAAACTGCACTCTGATGAAGCACTTCTCACTTTGGAAGATGCTGACATCTGTGCAGTCACCAAGACATGGTTCAAAGGTGCGGAAAGGACCCTGGCCATGCAGGGCTACAATGCCTTACATAAGTTCAGACCACAAACTGAGTGTGAAAGAAACAAAGGAGGAGGTACATCCATCTTCATTAAAGATAAGTACACCTTGAGACTGGTCAAATAGAGTAACTCTTCTGAGTCACTCCATGTCCGATTAACTATAGGCAAAGCCTCCTACTACATCATATCTAGCAATAGGTCCCCCGCCATGAAACAGGAAAAGCATATAACATACCTAGATTTACTGGAGTCACTTGCCATGCAGCCCATCAACTTACTCATGGATGATTTTAACTATCTTATCATCTACTGGAAACATACATGACCACAAACATGTTGGCTGAGAGGTTCTTGGACTTTGTCAGTGCAAATGTTCAAGAATAGCTAGTCAGCACACCCAGAAGAAGCTCAAATGTCCTGGACATAGTACTCACTAACATGGGAGAACATTGCACCCTGCCTCATGTGATGTCCTCCATGGTATGATTGGACCATAAATCAGTCTTGTTCGGTGTAATTATAAGACCAGATACCCAATCAAGCTCAAAAACACTTAAGAATTTTTCAGAGACAAGCAACCTCCTACTAATTGAATGTATAAGAAGCTTCAAATCTCCCTCAAATCCAGATAATATGGATTCCTATGAAGAGGTGTACACCAATGCCCTGTATAACCACATAAGCAGTTGTATAGAATTGGCTGAACCTGACTGGATTAAAACCAGATCTTGTCAAAAAAAAGCCACCCTGGTGGACCCCTAGTATAAACAGACTATACAACAAGGGAAACTAATGTCCAAAAACCAAAGGGAAATGGCTCAGCAGAGGAAGCTTAAACAAACAAATTAGAGATCTTGTCAAGTCTTCTAAGACTAATTACAAAGAAAAATAGCCTCCCTACATAAGGACAATCACAAGGCAATCTTTAACTACATCCAAAATTTAAAAAAAGGAATATCCATCTATGCGCTGAACTGATTGTGGATGGCACAACTCATAGCCAACCTGCTAGCTGACAGATATGGAACAAACTTCACTTCTCTCTCCCCTCCAGTCACCCCCCACAAAGTATACCTGCCATAATTTGACAGCCTATTGTCTCAAAAGAGCAGGTCATCTCAGCACTCTCCAAGGCTAAAATCATGTTGTCAATCGGACCAGACAACATCCCAGGTTGCCTTTTAAACAACTAAAAACATGACTTATCAGACACATGTGGACCGCTGTTTAACCACAGCCTGTGAACTGGCTATATTCCAGCTGAATGTAGGACAGCAATCGTAATCCTTCTGCACAAAGGGGGCCATCAAATGACCCTAGGAACTTAACTAGCCTTATCTGCAAGACAATGTAAAGAATCATTATGAACCTTATTAAGAAAGACATAGGCAATCTCCAAAACTCTGGACCCAACCCAATTTGGATTTTGTTAAAGGTATATTATGCTTGTTAAACATGATTGACGTCTTTGAGAGAGTCACCAAGGCCCTGGATGAGGGAAATACAGTTCATACTGCCTATCTTGACCTAGCCAAGGTATTTGACACAATCCCCACTCAGGTATTATAGACAAACTCTCCCAGCATACATTACCAGATGGCTAGCTAACTAGCTCACTGACAGGACACATACTGTAAAGTGGGTGAATTCACCTGTAGCAAAAGGCCAGTCACCAGTGGCATAACAGAGTTCTGTGCTGAGCCCCTTACTGTTTAGAATTTATTTCTCAGAAGTCCAGGTAAACTTGGACAGCCCATGGTTGACCAAGTTCGCTGATGATTGCAAATTGGGAGAAATCTTTGAGTCCCCCAACGATGTTAATATACTGCAGACAGGGTTCATGCAGACAAATGATTGGTGCCAAAGCCACAGATTAAAGCAAAATGCAAAAAATGCATTATTATTCCCTTTGGGAAAGCTGATATCTATGCTAATTACATTATAGATAGCATCCCTCCAAGTGTAAACCCAGTGGTATATGATCTGGGTACTCAGGTTGATAGCAGCCTTAACTCTGATCACCATGTATTCACAGTAGTAAGGAAACCCTTCTATGTGGCACATCTTATAAGTAAAGACATTACATCTAGATCTAAGGATGTTATAACTCCATTATACTCGGCCCTCATTAGACCAATAATTGAGTACAATGCTCCCTTTTGCATGTACCTCACCAGACACCTGCAACAACTAGAAATACCCACAGAGGTTTCTCACCAAGAAATTACAGGGTACTCTAAACAAGTCTTGAGTTGAAAGACTAAAAGCCCTGTCACTGTATTCTGTCTCCTACAGATTGCAAAGGGGTGACCTGTGCATGGCTTATAGGGCAGTCTCTGATCAGCCGTGATGGAAATGCTACACATTCATAAATTAAACTGCACAAGGGTCACTCGCTCCAGGGATCTTAACCTAGCCTCTGAGATGAACAGGTCATGCTGGAGAGATAGAAGCATTTCCCAGAGACTGCAGCTTCTCTGTAACAAGTTTCCAATTCACGTGAAAGAGAGACGCTCTCTGACCATCTTCAAATGCAAGCTAGGTCAACGTATGAGTGATCACAAATTCATTCCTGGGGTGGTGCCCATGTCTCTGATGGGCAAAGCTATTGTTAACTACCATAGACCCTTACCTCTGAGAACTTCACTCAACTAACCACAGACAATTGATATAACTCAGGATAAATATGGCTAGGCTTGTAAGGGTTCTAGGACTGCTAGACTAGTAACTTTTTATGAACTTATGAACTCCTGCACTCCCTTGTCCGCCTGAGAATATGATAATAACTGTCCTCCTCTGAGTACAATGTGATACTGATGCACAGTGTGGCCAGCCTATGCATGGGTAAGCACAGTCTGGTGCTTTTGTATGCATCATTACTGCAATATATATCTGCTTAGATCTCGTATATTTATGTTGTAAAGCTATGTGTAGTGTGCTGCCTCTTTGCTAGTCTCATGGCATACTGTGCCTGCTTCCAATTGGATGCTAATCTCTTGCTGCTGGATCCTTCTCTAACTGTTGTCTGCCTTAGCAACACTGCCTGTTGCGCTGGGAGTTGCAGTCCCTGCAGAAGGCCATTTTGCTCTAATTTCTTTATAAATATGATATTGTGTAACACAGTACACATGCTAAGTATTTTTACACATGTGGTGTGCTCATCTCCAAGGCACCACTGGATGTATCAAAGGAGTGGAACCATGACTTCAGCAGCCCTAAAAAATGTTTTGTGATATTTCTGGTTTGTGACAGAGCATGATTGCAACTGTTCAGTTTGGTTATGAGGATTTTCTACTTGTTGTCATGAGCCAGGGTTCAAGGCCATATCCAGCATTACCCACAAGATGGCACTGTGGGAAGTGACTCCTTGCAAACCATTGATAGAAGTCACATGTGTACCATATGTGAGAGTCATGGAAACTGCCTGAGTGGCCTGGAGATACATTCTAGAAGATACTCTGTGCATTACAGACCACCAGAGAGTTGATAGAAAGACGCCCTTTGCAATCACATACTTCCTTCACAATTCACCAGGTGGGGCCTTTATTTCAATATGAGTGCAGTCTAAGGCCAAGAACAAAAAAAAAAAAAAAAAAATGGCAGAGTTACATCCAAAACTTTAATAAAACAACACAAAGCTTTAGGATTACTCCTTCCTCGGTGTGATAACATTTTACTTTAAATCCTGATAAATTTAAACAAAAAATTAACAATCACATGTTTACAAACAGCCAACCAGGGAACATGATTAATTAAAAAAATATGTTGAAAAAACAACATTAATTAAGAAGCAGAGCTTACTGCCATTTATAAAATCACTTTAAATATAATTGTTTACATTTCAATACAGGTTTTAAAGATACCACAGAATTAATACCAGGCATACAGTCAGCCTGTAATCTAATAATCCAACTATATTCTTTCATTTCTAAATCATTGTTTCTATCACCACCTCTCATATTAGCAAAATATATGGCAATTACTCTAAAACTAAAGGTATGTGAGGTTCCAAGTTCAAGGCTATGTTTAGCAATAGCATTGGTTAAGACTGACCTTTTAATAGCCGATCTATGCTCTATTATCCATTCACGTAGCTTCCTCTTGGATTTTCCTACATAAAAACAGGGACAACTATTACAAGTAGCTAAATAGACTATATTAGATGTATTACAAGTAGCAGTGCAATGTATTATCTTTGCATATAACATTACATACAGAACAATTCATACAGGGAAAGGTACATTTTTTAAAGCATATTTTTGTTCCTCTGTGTTGTTGCATATCCTTATAACATAACTTATTCCTTAAATTAGTGCAATTCTTATATGCAAATAGAGGGTGTGATGTAATAATAGTACTCAGTTCTGGCAAGACAGTCAAAATGCCCCAATTATTATTTATTATTTTTTAACTTCGGATGTACAGCTACTATAAGTGGTAGTATATCTTTGATAATTATTACCATTATCTCTTGAAGTATAAGAGGTGTTACAGAGGCTAGAAAAATAAGGTTTAGTTTTATTATAGCTCAGACTAAAAACTTTGTTCTTTTCTTCTAAAGTTTCTGCTTATATCCTCTTTGTTGAAATTCAGATGTTATATCATTTATTTATTCTGTGTAAATAGTATCATTAGTGTTCAGTCTGCTAGCTCTAAAATATTAATTCCTTACTATATCCTGAAAGGTATGAATAAGGTGCATGCTCTTTCTGTGTACGTATTTATTTTTGTGAACTGGTTTCTTATATATTCTAGTGTCTGAAATTCCATCATTCCAAGTTAAATGTATATCTAAAAAGTGTATTTCTGTAGAAGAACCTTTCATCTCAAACCTCAAAAACTGTGTTGTAGAATTCAAATAAATAAGAAATTCATTTAAGGAATCTTGGGTACCTGCCCAAATAAAAATCACATCATCAACAAAACGTTTATAAAACCTCATGTGGAGTATAAAGTTAAGGGAACTGTTATAAATATGTTTTTCCTCCCATTCACTAAGGGTTAAATTCGCATATGTATTAGTGATGGGAGTACCCATCGCAATGCCTGTTTGCTGATAATAAATGACATCATAAAAAATAAAGACATTATTATTAAGTACAATGTCACGTAACTCACACAATGTTTCTATTTCTCTTACTTTAAATTTACTATATTTACACAAAATATACCTAATGGCATCAAAGCCATAACCACTAGGGATAAGTGTAAAGAGTGATTTTATGTTCAACATCACAAACATATACATATTTACATTATCATTCTGATTAGGTTCATAGGTTGGTACTAGGCTATCGGCCCTGGGGCCTATACAAGCCTAGCCATAACAATTCCCTGGATATTTCTTCCCACAATATTTACTTCCCTGGATCCCTGTCTAGCAGGGCGACTGACGTGATCCCCGGGGTGAATTTCTTATCTCCCATCCAATCGTCAAGGTTCCTTTAGACGAGGGCCAATGAGGTGCTCTGCTTGACATGTATGGGCAGTCTATTCCAGAGTATGGAGAGTCTCTGGGACAGGAACCTATCCCTCCAGCATGTTTTGTTCATTGTGATGACAAGGTTTATATCCCTGGAGCATGTAGCTCTGAGCGAATGGGGTTTCTTTAAGTGGAGCATGTTCAACAGCTCAGGGTTTGACATGGCCTTGTATGTTAAGCAGAGATTGCCTCTGAGTAGACGATATGCCACAGAGTATAGCTGGAGTTTTTTTAGATGGTCAGCATAGTTCATCTGCTTTAGGCCTGTGATTCTTTTACTGAGGTATTTCTGCGGCCTTTCCAGCTGTTGCAGATGTCTTGTGAGGCACATACCGAACGGGGAGTTGTACTCTATAATGGGTCTAATGAGGGATGAGTGCAGTGGGACAATAATCTCCTTTTTTCCAGATGAAAAGCCCTTAGTGATGAGGTGTACCATGTAGAAGGATTTTCTGACTGTTGTGGCGATGTTGTTATCGAAGGTGAGACCACTGTCCACCTGTGTCCCTAAGTCTCTCATCACACTTTCGGAGTTTAGTGTACTGCCACCTATGTGGCAAAGGGGATAACTATACATTTCTTGGCATTAAGCTTGAGCCCACGGCTCTGGCATCAAGCATCTGTTTCTATAAGGCCCTTTTGTAGAATATCCACATCATTTGGGGATTCAATAATGGCTCCCAGTTTGCAGTCATCTGTGAACTTTGTTAGCCAGAGTCCCTTAGTTTTGGCCTGTACTTCAGAGAAGTAGATGCTATACAAGAGCGGTCCCAGGACTGAACTCTGAGGTACTCCACTTCTCACTTGTCTGCAGCTGGATTTGGAGTTGGCTACTTTTGCAGTTCTGTCAGTAAGCCAGTTGGCAACCTATCGAGTGACAAGCTTAATAAGTTTATTTATGATTCCAGAGTGATGCCATTCAAATAATTTGTTCAAAAAATCTCCAGTATCTTTAATATAGCTCTTTACATAAACTAAGAATTCACTCAATATATATTGTAAATAAAGTGAAATAGGTTCACTTAACCAGCCCCTCCCAGAGACTATAGGCCTCATGGAAGGGGCTGTTACTGATTTGTGTATTTTAGGCAAGCCATATAAGATAGGAGTTTTAGGACATGGCACAGAAAAATAATTCAATAAATCAATGGATATATCATTCATTGTAACTCAAATAAGTTCATATTAACTTAGCTAATGCATTTAGCTACAGCACTATACGTTATACGTTTAAATGCAGTTCTATCAGACAATACTTCATTCATACAATTGTTATAATCAGTAACATTCATTAAAACAACCCCCCTCCTTTATCAGCTTTTTTAATGACAATTTCATTCTTCATCTTTAACTTTCTTAATGCCTCTAGTTCAGTAGTAGATAAATTATAATATTTCCTAAAATTATCTTGTTCATAAAGATTATATAACTGCTGCTTGCATATATTATGAAAGGCAGTAATGACAGGGTTACTTACAGGTATAACAGTGCTGCTCTTTTTAAAGTTCTCTGAAGTATGCGCATGTGTGTCTTTATAAGTTAATTTCAGATTAAGATTCCTAGTAAAAAGTTTAAGGTCACCAAAAGACATTGCTATCATATCTGGTGCCTCTTTATACAGTCGTTAGAATGTAACATGGCCTACCATGTTATTTTGGCTGGCAGTGTTGTGTTGCTTGGTTTCCTGAATCACACACACTCCGCATGTGTCTGCTCATCATGCAAACTCACTTACCATGATGCAGCAAGGTTTTATGAATGCAGCCCTCTGTCTCACTTTTCACTCTTCTTTCCAACTACTGATATGCAGTTTATTGCATTTTCATTTGTTTACATCATCTGCATCATATCCCTTAACTTTTCCACTAGATTATGATCACTGTTATTCTCCTTTCCCTGTTTCACTTAATCAGAGTCCTGTTTTTTTCAAACTCCCCATCTCTTCTTCCAGTTCTTACACTAATAAAACCATCAACCCTCTACTCTCCAGTTTCACTTCATTCATTCATGCTTTTGCTCCCTCTTTTATCTCTTGAACAATCTTGCATTCTTTCCACACTTTCGCTGTTTTCGTCCTAACATCCCTACTAGTTTCTATTTCAACATTTCTTCTGTAGGCCATTTCCTACTGGTGGGCTTAAGTTCAAATAGACAGAACTGCCATGAATCAGGAATCTCTCCTCTACCAAAATATCTCAGTCCAGATTCCCCTAGCGGTTTCCTATAGCTGTATAATTTCCTCACATCACCACCACATATGAAATTGTTCTGCACACCACCAGCAACATTTTCTTTTGTACCCTTACTGATGCTCTGTGGCATCTGTGCACTAACCTGACAAAAAAATCTCTAACATGTCCTGCACTATTTAAAACTCTCATGATGCTGAGTATTTCTTTACAGAGGTAGCCCTCCTTCCATTACCTAGATTTTTTTATCCAAGCTTTCTTCAACTTCTCCATTGCTACCTGGGCACATCTTTTTCCCAGACTCTTATATTCTCCCCATCTTACTTTTCTGTGACTTTTTCATGTACACTTAATATTTTCCCATTTCCTTTGACTTCTCCTTTTATCCTTTCCTTTAACTTTAATCATACATTTTCCTTTTCCAACCCTGCCTGCATATTTTACCTTATTTTTGCAGGGAGCCCAGTACAAAAAAAAAAAAATACTCCCACTCCATAGTTTGCTGAATTTCAAAAGTGGCCCAACCTCCACATCTTTCTTTTCATTTCCTTTTATATTATTCCTCACACCAAAAACATTCTCCTTATTGTAATTCATGCTCCTTAATCACACACCCCTTATTGCCTGCTTTACCATACTACTAACCTTTCTGGGTTATATTTTAAGCCTGCCTCACACATAAATGCATAGAAAACTTGCAACATATGTGGTACTAATTTTTCTAGATCCTCTAATATTGGTGCACATTCACCTGCAAAAAAAGAAAATATTACATTTATTATTCTGGCCTTCATGTTTCATCCTATATTCCTTTAATTTGTAGCACCAGAAATGTAGTTTTTCTTAGGAATAATCTCAGTGACAGGGGGCACCCCATCCCATTTCAATTCTTCACTTCTATTTTATCTGATAATCTCCGTTTAACAGGAATTTCATCCAGAGGATCCTGCACAAAGTATTTCCTTACATTCCTCTCTACCTGCTCTATTAGCTCATGTATAATTTTCTAGGACACATGATAAAACGCTTTTTATATACCCATCCAAACTATTCCTGCCATCTCTTTGCCACCCTATTCAGCCCATCCCAAAAGGTTTAATAATGCATGCCAGTAAACTATTGAGGACCTCCCTTTTACAAAGCCTGTCTGTTCTTCTAGCATTCTTGGTCTAATCTCACTGTTAACATTTTTTAGACGTTTCACATCCACATTACACAACAATATTGGTCTATAATTCCACGTGGCTTCCAGGCTTTCTTTCTTATTATATAAAATCATAACATGCCTCTTGCATTGCTTCTGTTATTCCCCTCCTTCCAAGATCACCAAAGTATCATTCATTTGTTACCCACCTCATTTGTAGAAATCTATCAGGAAGCTATCATGTCCAGTCTATGACATCTTATGGCCTCTGTTGCTTCCTGTTTTCTTATTCATTTGTTCAGTTCTTCCTGCTCCTCTATTCAGTACTTTCCCTTTCCAGTCACAAAATCTACTTTCTATCCTAGTCTTAGTGGCGTACAAGTTTGCATAATACTCTTTGAAAAATGTTCCTTATTCTAGCACTATTTTTATCATCTGACATTCCATTTGCTCTGTCCCTCTGGACCTCATTCATCTGTATCTAAAGCTCAGTCTAGTTTCCCATTAATCCACCACATAGTCTCCTCCACCCATTTTCCATTTCCATTTTTAGTTTTTGTCTCTTCCAAGGTTTCAATTCAGTTGTCAGCTTAATATCTAACTGCTCAACTTCTTCTCTTGCTGGGTTTTCTCTGTTGCCGTTACTTAGCATTTCTCTGTTCTCCTTATCCTTGCTTCTGTTTTTCGTATCTCCCTTTTGTCCCCCATCAATCATCTTGTCCAAGCTGCTTTTGGTTCATCCAGTTCCCTTATTCCAACTTCCCACTCATTCTGCTTGTTTAGATCTAAACTAAATCCATTGTACATTTTCCAGTGTCTGCCACTGGTAAAGTTTCCACTTCCATCCTCTTGTATAATTGTCCAAACTAGCTATAGCATGGTTAAATGTACTCCTCTCTCCACCATACATCCATGCTATCCCTCCCATTGTAACATTGTCTATGAATAGCCTATCTAACCTACTCATCTGTTTATTCTGTTTGCTTGAAAATGTAAAACCATCAACACCTGATCTTAGTTCTTGCCTTACATCTACTGTTTCCAGATTATCCATTCACATTTCTAGCAATCTTCTGTTTTTATTATGAAACTGTGTTTTTCCATGCAATTTGTCTGCTTGAAAGTTGAGAATAACATTGAAAACTCCACCAATTCTCAGCCTGTGTTCTATCCCTCACCCATTTTCAATACCCTTTAACCAACCTCTAAAGTTCTCCATGTCTTTTCTTCTTGGGCTATAAAAGGCGCTTAGTACCATCTCACATCCCTGCCTATATTGTTTCATTATATTTCCTCTACATTCTTGATCCTTAGCTCCTTCACATCTAGCCTGAATGGAAAGAAATGTATATACCTCAAAAATTATAAAAGTTATCCAAAAAATAAAATTATGAAAGTTATTCAACACATACTCCTCTTCACAATGGTAATATTAATATGTCAGCTGGACAGAATTTTACATTTAACAAGTAATCAGATAATAAATGCATTTACGTAGTATAATTATGCAAACATGTAGTAATATCTCTATAAACATAGTAGGCAGACCTTAACTATTAGTGTGACTTTTGTTTGGGCAGATGTGATGTTCATTTTGCTGCAAACTAGATTTGTAGATGGCATTCCATTTTTGAGATATTATTATGAATACTATGCATATCTAAATATTTAATGGACAGATAAAAGTAAATATCTGTTATGCACTGATGGTTAGACACAAACTTTCAGTGCAAAGTTTTTTAGGCATTATGCATGCTTTCAGTTGATACCATGGAGCGGGTCTATATTATAATCTTGAAGGTTTAAAACTTCGAATCACTAAAGATCGAACTTTAGTGATCGAAGTCTTAAACCATCGAAACCAAAAAAAATACTAAATTAAAAAAAAAACTAGTTTTGCTATCAGTGATAACTTTTGCAGCATTATGTAAGCTTTCATTTGATATAATGAAATACCATGTAATCTTCTCATAGTTCCCATTATTAATATAATTATTGACATATACCATGCATTCATTTTTCCAGGGGGAAAATCATCATTTTTCTGTTACCAAGTACCCCACTCATTTGATGAGCCATTCATGACCTCTCTGGTGACTGTGAATGTGGAATACCAAATCACAATGCATCCAAGTGCAATATGCCAAAGATATGTACAGATAAATGAATAATTATGCTAATATGCATGCCTTATTACTGAAGAAGTTGGAATATTAGCCCCAAAACTCAGAATTCTCGTGTTACCAAGTACACCACTCATCTGAGGAGCCTAATTCCCTGCATTTTCCCCACCGGGAGCATTGCCAACAGAATGAGAGGCATACAGCAAGATCCAGCTGCCGTGTGACCCTAAACAGGATATTCTGAGTATCACAAAATGAGTGAATAAATGCTTTGGAGAAGACAGCTTTTGTATGAAAACAGATCTGAAGGATACTAGCCTGTAGCTGCTGATGTCTCCTCCAAAGTGCAATATTATGTTTATTGGTGTAGTGCTTACAGCTGCAGACTTCAAACTGTATGATCTGGGGTTTGGATCCAGGTAAAGGTTTTTCAGGTCTCGAAGCTCAAGGGTAAGAGGCTGTTGCAGAAAAATAATGTTTATTTTCCTCTTCTGATCACATATAATGATAACATGCAATGCATGCTACACTCTTAAGTGGCTTTTAAAACGAGTTTTTCAAACTAGTGCTTATTCTGTTTGTAGTATGCTGAATGGAAGCTCTACTTCAAGTTCATGGTACATCTGAAGTGACAGCATTTTTCAGTTTGGCCACAAGAGGGAAGTCCAGTGCAAACATTCACAAAAATAATTTAGCCGTAAGATCCATTGCTGGAGAAGTTATTAAATACTGGATATACACAGCTAAATTAAGTCTATGTTAACATACTACTTCAAAGTGTTTTTTCGCATTATACAGTGATAGTCATATGGTCTGTGTAAGTTCAAAGAGCAGTTTACATTATCATAATACAGGAATAGGACATTTTGATTTTCAAAAATACATGGGCCAGATTCAATAGAGCCTATACTGGGTGCACTGTGTACACATTATATATTCAAGAACATTCTTATATTTTTTGTGATTTGTAGTCACTTGGAAAGATTACGCTAAGTGCACATGTAGTCTACACTTTGCAGTAACCTTTATGAATTATTGCTAATATTTAAAGCTGCAAGAATATCAGTAGGAAAACTAAAATTAGGAAGAAGAAAATGTGAGTTATGTCTGTGCTGTCTGTTCACTCAGAATGGTGTGCCCTTAGTGTAGGCGTTATTGAATCCCTTAACTTATTTGGGTTCTTCGTAACTGATTTTTTTTTCCAGTTTGGAAAAGATGCACAAATCATCAATGCTCCCAAATACCATACTTCTTTGAATGTGTTTAATTTTATTCAAGAACAGTATTAAAATATGATTTGAATTGAGTGAGATTTGACAGAAACTGACTGTCAAATGTTTCTGAATGTTATATCTGGTCTTAAAAGGGGAGAAAGCAGGGGAGGGTTGGCATTTAGTCAGAAAGTATAACAATTAGAAGAGTAGAAATGTAATTACCATGACTGTTAGTTTTTAATATGAGAACTATGATCATCTCTAAAACTACTAGAAATACTACATTCCAGTCTTTATCCATATTTGCTGCTCCAAGTGTGAAACTGAACATCCTCTAAATTCAGTTTCATCTCACTTTTGTAACTATATATGCTGCGTGAAATCTATAGCACTGAAATACTGACCAGTGAGTAAGGGCATTTCATTGCCATGTAATTTTGGCTGCTGAAAGATTCACATGGTGGTAAAAAGGAACATCATTAGCTGTCTCAGAAGTTTCTTTAACTTAAAAGCATTTTTTTAACTATTAAAGTTTTGGGGGCATTCAGAAACAAAATGACATTATGAAAGAGACTGGTTCTGAGACACATGTAGTATGACTATATTATCTGGGAAATAGTATGGTATGCATCTTATATAAATGATTACATAATAACATGTAAATGAGTGTCAATAAGATAATAAGAGTCATTGTGTATGCAGATAAAATCCAACATGGTGCTGCAATTTAGAAATGTACACAATTAGCACAATGAGTTGCATAAATAAACATGACTGAACACCATCATTTTTGAAGTGTAATTACTCATGCTAAGATGCCAGGAGGAGCATCTGCTTTAGCTCATCAGCGTATTATTGGCTTTCTTGGAAGCATACCTCTCAAACTGCAGGCACTGAAAATAGTTACAAAGACCCTTGAAAAACAGGTACATCCAGTCAAAAATCTGGACATCTAATTAGCATAATATTTGAATACCAAATAGCACATAACTTATTTCACTTCCAGAAGGAATGTGGGATACAACCATGTTTAAAAAACAGAGAGTGACAAAAATTATGGAAAATATAAGCATATTATTAAAGAAACAGTGTAAAATCTGTGCACTTTAATAAACTGTATTGCAAAATTCTACCATACAGTGCCATAGGTTTTTGCTTCTGAAAAAGGGGGTTGTAAGATATTTGTCTACTTTCTTTAAATTATTTGTGCCACTAGTATGTTGGTCATGTAATATAGTTTTCTTTGTAATAAAGTGTCAAAAATCAAGAGCAATGAGAGATGAGAGGGAGATTTAGAAAACTTGTGTGAGGAGGGGGGGGGGTCAAGCATGAAAAAAAGGGACATACCTTCAAAATTATGCACATTTTGTGCAGGGGTAACTTGGGCCTGAAAACAGGAGAGTTCCTTAAAAAATGGGACAGTTTATATGTCTTCAGGGACCCACTATTCATGGTTTTGCATTGTTCTTCATGTTAAAAAGTGCCCATCAGCAGCTCTTATATTATCACCCCCATAACCAGGACATAGTCAGACATTATTCGGGGCATTCCTTGCAGACATTGATGATCATAACATGTGAAACATTTTGTCATTGTTGCAGCACCAATGTCCCTGGTCAGGTGTGCATGCTTAAATAAGCCACACAGAGGTGCACATCAATGTCCTACAGGAATGGCATGAGCAATTACTCACCTGGGCACCCCTGCAGACACCTGGGCAGTTTTTGCAAGCCCATCTCCCATATCTAATCCATCACCAAGTATTAAGGTTCTCTTACTTTTCCTGCTAAAGCATACCTTTCAACTCTCCAGATTTTCATAATATGTGCAAATTTTTGCCTTATATTTTCCATCTGTTCATCATAAATGTTTTGTTTTTTCTGGGAAATGGCTGGGAAATCATTGAGGATGGAAGTCAGAAAATAATAACTGGCATTTGAGTTTTAGAGTTCATACCCTTATTTAAAAATTGTCTCAATTTTTGGGCCTTTGTCCCCACATTATTTAGGACTTTGACCAGATTTTTTGCTCTAAAAGGTTGAGAGGTATGTGCTAAAGAATATTGAAAATTCCTTTACTTCTATGATATTTCTCTGTGTTGGTAGTAGACTCCCAATGGTCAACTGGCAGTTTCCTGTTTTGTGGTCTTGCCATGCAGTAAAATATCAGGGATCCTGTAATACACCTCTTGTATTATCCTATTTTGATTACCCATTTCAATAATATTCTGCACCAGTTCCTGCCACACCTGTTCTCAGAACTTGTCTGCTTTACCGTTATCAATGATAAGCCTGCTATGTGTGCGCATGTACTGTAGTAGGACCTTTGTCTCCTGTATGGTGACTTTCTCCAGTTGGTGAAGTTTATTCAGTCCCATGTTGAGACATGTACACCCATGAGTTGCACATATTGGATCAGTGCATCTATTCAGAATAGTCTATGCCAGCCAACATCATCTTTCTAATGGTCCTCCCTACCCCTGTGCTGCCAAAGCCCTCTGCAGTACTATACGGTAAATTGTTCTGACAGTGTGCCATAGTGGGGTAGCTGTGGGATTGTGATCCATATTTGCTGTCTCTTGTACCTGTACTGATAACATAATATGTACCTGCTGTACTAAGGGCAACCATTACCTGTAGCCCACAATGCTGTCTGCATGTATGTGACAATGTAGACACTTACACAGCAAGACAATGACAGACTCCACCTCTGTTTCCTGTCTTTTGTTTAGATATAATATCCCTCCCACAGGACTGCCATCTGGCCTTCCTATTTCTTGTACCCTGTATGGAAGAGCCACCCAAGTACTTGACAGACATTTGTTTTGCCATTTCCTTATTACCTTTTACAATGAGCCACACTTCCTGTCATTCTCCTGATATTGTCTGTATAGTGTTACTGAGCAAACTGTACTTCTTTGTGACAATTTCTATGGCCAATATGCCCCACCCTCCCGAAAGGTGTCAGTAGTATTGGAGTCAGTTGCCAATTATTCTGTTGGCTGTCATTTTTTTCTCTATGGTAGTACACTCTGATATCCACATTATTATCTTTTTTATTTGCTGTAATGTCGTCTACCACAAAATGGTGATCAGATGATCTTTCGGTAGTTCCATGGGACAGATCTTGTTCTTTACCATAGAACATGTTAATGTTTTCATGCAAGTGTACAATAAAGGTTTCTCCAAAGCAGATGAAAATGGTGATCAAAGTTGTTATTGCACAAAACTGGGACTTGTAGTGTAGTATTTGTTTTTTGTCCCCTTTGGGTGCCTATTGCTTTTTTAACATATTGATTTGCTGTTTGTTTTCCTACATTTATTTCCTTTGTTTCTGTGGGAATGGCCAAGCAGCAGATAGAGATATCATTCATGGAGCAGCAAGTGTTATTCTAGGGAAATTCAGTATTTGTTAGCATGGGCTTAAGTGTTGCACACCCTACTTGATTTGCCAAGGATGGCTTATATATCTCATTGCAAAACTTCCACTTATTGGCTAAAGTCTTTCCTGCCTCTATAGTGCTTTTTGTAGGCAGAATCTAACTAATGGATCTTCCAACCAAAAGAAGAACATAACAAAGAAGGTACAGAACAATATCAACGTGGTATTGCTCAATGCTAGGAGTCTAAACAACAAACTTCCTGACCTTGAAGCCCTACAACATTTGGAGAACATTAATTTGTGTTTTATTACTAAAACCTGGTTCAAGAATGTGGAAAGCAACCTATTAGTGGGTTTTGGCCTACCATACCCTTAGACCTGAATGAAACTGTGGTGGAGTATCCATAGTTGTTAAAGACCAGATTATAGCATGTTCAAAGAATCCATTTTGATGAACCCTGAAAACCATGTTAAGTTCTTAAATACATTAGATGTACTTCATATAAAAACTCCATCATCTTGGGAGACCTCATCTACCTATCGAAAAACTCTGAGAACTATACCTCAAATGTAGGCTATGCCCAAAAATTCCCCAATTTCACAAACAAGAACTACCTGGATTGAGTAGACAAACACCTGCTAGATGTGAGCATGTCCTTGACATGGCCCTTTAAAATGTGGCAGTAGTATGCTCTATCCCATAGTTATGCCCTCACATAATCAAGTCTGACCACAAAGTGATAAACTTCTCTTTCAAAATTCCTAAACCTGCTGAGGCAAATATCACAAAAGTCAAAGTCTACAAGTGCACAAAATTCCTACAGTTCTGTGACGGACTTTCTAAGTTCAAATATAACTGTACCCCACAAAATATAGAAATGGCTAGAAGTTATGCAAATAAATTTTATGGTCATCTAGAAAATTGTATAAATCTGACAGTCCCTATCAAAGATGAAACAGGGAAAAGAAAGAACAAACAATCCTAATGGTCCACTAAAGACCCACAAATCAAGGATAACACCAAACAGTTATCCATGGTACTAAAATGCCATCAGGAAAACTAAGCCTTCCCATGGTCTTAGGATAACTTTGGAAGTAAAGGATAGTTACAAATCTTTATTTACCTATGTCAAGAAGTTATAAAATAATACCCAGCATTGCCTGAAATCATTCAAAATGTCATTACCTACTCTGACAGAGTGGGTATCACAAATATACTGACAAATTTAGAGCTAACTTCACCCCAGAGATATCAATACCAAATCAACATATACCTAAGGATCTAAAGCTTGGTGAAAGGTATACTCCAGAACAAAACAAAAAACAACTACATCATCTATGTGACCAGATAACATACTAGACTGTTTGCTGCTAAAAAATAACTAATCATGTGCAGATGGTGTCATTTCTACACTATTCAGCCTGTGCTTATCCACTGGCTTTGTCCCTGATGTTTGGCACACAACATTTAGTACGCCTCTTCACAACAGCAGCCTCAACATGGGTCATGTGAATTTCAGACCTATCAGCCTGAAAAGCCTCATCTACAAGGCAATGGAATGGTTCACAACAGACCCGAAAACATGATATTAAACAATCATATGCAACTTGACCCCCTCAAAGCTTGGCTTTGTTAAGGGTATATCTTATCTGATAAAAATGGTAACTCTTTTTGAGGGAGTAATACAAGCAATGGATAGTACTCACTCAGTCCTTTTAGCATACCTCAGCCTCACCAAATCATTTGACACAAATCACATGCCATCATTATCAAAAAACGAAATGTTCTCAAAATCAATTCATCTGTAGTTAGATGGATACTAATTGGACATGGGACTGAAACTACGCTGTGAGGGTAAAAGGCATAGTCTCATTGAGCATGAAAGTAACCAGTTCATAGGTTCATAGGTGTGTAATAGTATAATAACCATTAGGCCCTTTTTAAGCCTAGCTATTCATCCCAAATATCAGACGTGTTCTGGTACCCTAGATAAGTGTACGCAGGGGCTTGGGAGATGAAATATTTACAAGCAGAGGCCTGGAAGATAAACCATTTAAAGGCTGCCTGTGTCTGTTAGAGACATGGGTGCTAAAAAAAGGATGAATTTCCTGTTCCCCATCCAGTTGTCTGTGTTACACTTGAACTGAGCTAGGGACAAACTCTGCTTCACATGGATGGGGAGCCTGTGCCAGAGAAGGTTTGTCTCTGGGATACATACCTGTCACTCCAGCAAGTCTTATTTATATCATAGGAAAGGTGTAAGTCTTTAGAACAGTTAATTCTGGTGTTATTTGTTTTGAAGATATGCAGGAGGTTCATCAGGTTGGCGTATGACAATGCCTTATATGCCAAGCATAGATCTCCCCTCAATGGCCTGTACAAAACAGAATACACGGACAGGGCTTTATGTCTTTCTGCATAGGGCATGTTACTTATGCCCTTTATCCTTTTAGTGAGGAACCTCTGTGGACGTTCCAATTGTTGGATGTGCCTGGTTAGGTAAATACAAAAGGGGGCACTGTATTAAATGATAGGCCTGATGAATGCTGAATACAGTGGAACAATGACCTCCTCAGACCCAGACGGCATACCGTTGTTTATAAGTTGCACAGCAAAAAATTATTTCTTCACTACTGTAGACACATGATGGTCAAAGGCTAGATTATTGTCTATGATTGTCCCCAAGTCTCTGACTACTGGGTGACTCTTAGCAGTGTGTTGTCAAGATGATAGTTACCAGGGATGGATGACTTCCTGAAGGATACTATTATGCATTTCTTGACATTTAGTCCATGGCTCTGACACAAAATCGTCCATATCAGCCATTCTTGGAGGACATTAGTGTGGGATTATGTGTCTGCTTGTAATTTGCAATTGTCTGCAAATTTGATCATCCAGAGACCCTTGACATTTCCCTTGACTTCAGAGAATTAAAGGGCAAACAGGAGTGGCCCCAAAACCAATCCCAGATGGAGTTCTCTTTTGACTGTCCTCTTTGTAGAGGTGGATTCCTCAAATCTAACTTCCTGCATCCTGTCTGTGAACCAGCTGACTATCCACTGGGTGATGTAAGGATTTTCAACTAACCTCTTGAGTTGTCAACAATACCCTAGTATGGTATTGTGTCAGATGCCTTGGCCTGGTCAAGGTAGTTAGTGTGAATGGTTTATCCTTCATCCATTGCTTTAGTGACCTTCTTAAAGAAGCCCATCATGTTGAGAAGGCATGACCTGCCCTTAACAATACCAAATTGGCTTGGGACCAATGTCAGGATGTTTCATGATAATTCCTTCTATGATTTTGAATATGAAACTAGAGAGATTTATGGGGCTGTAGTTTCCAGTATTTGTAGATGGCTTATATTTGTACAGAGGAATGACTGTTGCTGTTCTTTATTTGTTATGCATAAAGCCTGTTTGGAGGATATGCTTAAATAGCAACTTGAGAGGGCCTGATAGGTCATGTTTCATGCTACTTAGAAGGCCTCCTGACATATTGTTTGGCATCACCGATTCTGTCTTCTTGGCCTTAGAGAGAGCATTGAGGATCGGCTCCCAAGTGATAGTAGGAAGGCTATATTTGATGGTATTTCCTGATGAGAGATTGAGGGGGAAGGGGAAGGGGGATAAAGTTAGAGCTGAATTTGTATGCTGGTAGGTTTGCTATACCTTCTGACTCAGTACAGGTTGCTCCATTAACAATGAGCCCTGCACACAATTGTGTATTACCTTTGAAGTTGCAGATTTAACTAAAGAATGCCTTTGTGGTTGTCCTTGGACTGGGAGGTATAATTTACCTTGAATTTGGTTTTGGTAGACTTTGTTTGTCCTCTGAGCTGTTTGTTTAGTTTGATAAGATTGCTTTTATCCTGCTGGGTGCTGCACCTCCTAATTTATGTCATTATTTTCTTCTTTCTGCTATACAGACTATTGGTGCTGTGATTCCACCTGGCTGGCCTATTTTTTGAGTAAGTCTGTGCTTTTTTCTGGTGGGTACAGCTGCCTCTGTGTAGCTATTAACATAACTTGTTCATAGGTTCATAGGTACGTAGTAGGCTATTGGCCCAAGGGCCTATGCAAGCCTAGCCAACAAGGTTCCCTGGCTTACGCCACCCAAGAAAGTTATTTTCCTGTGCCCCTGTCAAGCAGAACCACAGAAGTGATCCACAGGGTGTATTTCCTATTTCCCATCCACTCATCAAGATTTTTCTTGAAGAGTGCTAATGATGAACTTTGCTTGACATAGATGGGTAGCTTCTTCCAGAGTATGGGAAGTCTCTGGGATAGGAATCTATCCCTCCAGCATATCCTGTTTATTGTGGTGACAAGGTTTAGGTCCCTAGAGCTTGTAGCTTGGAGGGATTGGGATTTCTTTAGGTGTAGCATGTCCAACAGCTCTGGGTTTGATGTAGCTTTATATGTTAGGCAGAGATAACCTCAGAGTAGGCGATATGCTACGGAGTAAAGCTGGTGTTTTTTGAGGCGGTCAGTGTAGGGCATTTGTTTGAGGCCAGTAATCCTCTTTGTGTGGTACTTCTGCGGCCTTTCCAGCTGCTGCAGATGTCTTGTGAGGTACATTCCAAAAGCGGTGTTGTACTCTATAATGGGTCTAATGAGTGATGAGTAGAGGGTAACGATGACCTCTTTTTTCCTGGATGAGAACCCTTTTATGATGAGGTGTGCCACGTAGGACTTCCTGACTACTGTGGAGATGTGACTATCAAAGGAGAGACTACTGTCCACCTGGGTCCCAAGGTCTGTTATCACGCATTCGGTGTTAAGTAGATTGCTGCCTATGTGGTAGTTCATGGGTACAGAGTTTTTACCAAAGGGGATGACACTGCACTTTTTGGCATTGAGCTTGTGGCCATGGCTCTGACACCAGGCATCTGTCTCAGAAAGGCCCTCCTGTAGGATGTTCACATCATTTGGGGACTTGACTATGGCTCTTAGTTTGCAGTCATCTGTGAACTTCGTTAGCCAGAGGCCTTCTGTGTTAGCCTGTACTTCAGAGAAGTAGATACCAAACAGGAGCAGTCCCAGGACAGAACCCTGTGGTACTCCACTTGTCACTGGTTTGAGGTCAGATTTGGAGTCTGTAACTTTTACAGTGTGGGTTTTGTCAGTGAGACAATTGGCAACCCATCTTATGACGTAGGGATTTATGCCTAGTTTATTGAGTTTAGCTATAATTCCAGAATGGGGGATGGTGTCGAAAGCCTTGGCGAGGTCAAGATAGGCTGTGTGAACCACTTTACCCTCATCTATGGCTTTGGTGACTGCCTCAAAGAAGTCGATCAAGTTCAGGATGCATGATCTGCCTTTCACAAACCCGAAGTGGGTGGGATCCAGAGATTAGAGGTTGCCAATGTCTTTGTTTATGAGTTCCATGATGATACGTTCCATGGTTTTGCAGACCAGGCTCGTCAGGCTAATAGGCCTATAGTTCCTGGGATCAGTGGTGGCTCCCTCTTTGTGGAGTGGGATAACTGTTGCTGTGCACCATTCAGTGGGCACAAAGCCTGATGCGAGGCTATTATTGAACATGGTGCTTAAGTGGGGAGCCAGTTCATTCTGAAGTTCGTGTAAAATGCAGCCTGGGATGTTGTCTGGTCCCATGGATGCTGTATTTTTGGCTTTAGAGAGTGCAGCTTTCACCTGCGTAGTTGTGTTTACAGGGACTCTGCATTCCTGTATAGATATGGGCCCTTTAGGGGGTGAGGGGGGGGTAAAGTTAGCACTGAACCTATCTGCCAAGATGTTGGCAATATCAGTTGGTTCTGTAATTTTCATGTCTTTGTGCTGTAACTCAGAGCAGATCTGGGTGTTGCCATTGAGATTCTTGACATAGCTATAGAATGATTTGTGGTTGTCCTTGGAATTAGTGGCAATTTTATTTTCGTAGCTAGCTTTGGAGGATCTTATAAGGGATCTCAGCTTCTTACTGAGGCTGACCAGGGAGTTCCTCCACTCATGGGATTGTACTCTCTTTTGCAACAGTTTCTTCCTTCTGTTGTACAGTTGTTTATGGCAGGGGACCACCAGATTGGTTTCCTTTTTTTGGAGGATAGCATCTTGGTTCTGTTTGGGATAGCATGATCCATGCACTCATGTAGGTGCTTATAGAGCGCATTTGTGTAGGACTCAGCAGTTGTAACTGTATTGTCCATCTGCACGGGTGTCATGACATTCACTACTTCTGTCTTAAGAAGCATGAAGTTGGTTTTGGAGAAATTTCTTACTGTGGTTTCCTTAATGGTGTTATAAGGTTTCTGTCAACAGTTCCATGTAGGCAGCAGTGTTCCCAGGTTTTATGAGGGTTTGCATTTTTTCCACGTTATTACTTAATAGTAGGAAGTTAGCCTCAGAGTAGTTCCTGACATTTTCAGGGTTAACTGAGCATCCAGGTTTTATTTTTATGTTAAAGAAAACTGTTTTGTAATCTGACCTTACCAAAAAGGATTTTATATTAGGGGGTGTGCAGCACCTTCCCATATTAATGAGGAGCAACTCCAGTATGTTGGCAAACATGGATGGCTTACTGACAATCTGGTGCAGAGAGTTTGTTTACAAAATCCAGGAATCTGTGCAGCTGCATGTTTGGTGTCATATATAATTCCAAGTTAATAGTTGGGTAATTAAACTCACCCATGAATATGGTATTGGGTTGGATGGTGAGTGTTTCCTGTAAGCTTAAATACATGTTATGGGTTTCCTGGGTCATAGATAGGGACCGATAGCCTGCAAGGAAGTGGTATGGCATTTTGCATATGGTGATTTAAATGTGAAGAAATGCAAATGCATTGTCCTGTTTGACTAGCCTTGAGGTATATTTATTTTTGATGTAAATTGAGGCGACTCCACCTTTAGTCCCTGTCTGTGTAGTAGTTGTTCTAAATATGTGGAAGGCATTATAGCCTTTCACGGCTAGTGTACCATGGCTTTAAACCATGTCTCAGTGACTGCACAGATGTCAGCATTCTGCAGGGTGAGGAGAGCTTGTGGGAAGTAGAAATTTTTCTTTAGACCCTTAGCATTGAGTAGTAACAGCTTTAGATTTTCTTGGTTTTGATTTGCTATGTTGGACGTACTTTCAGCTTGCCATTGCCTAAAGCAGCACTATGGGGAAGGACAAAGTTTTAGCTAATATTTGAAAGCCTAGAGTGGAGAGGTGCAGACCATCCCTGGCAAAGCAGTTTGTTTTGTTGACCATCTCCTTTCATGCTGACAAATATTGCTCCCCCTTAGAATGACACCAGAAACTAAGCTGATAATTAAAGTTAGGCATTTTCTGTTCATATTGCGACATCATCCTTGGAAAGGTAAAATGCTGCTCACTGCTAGGCTCATACCAGCCTGGGACACATATTTCTTGAGCTCCATGATGTCCCTGTCCCAATAATCTAGGAAGGTACATCTCAGGTCAATTATACCAACATGAATTATGATTGAGTCATACTGGTACTTGTGGTCCAATGACCTGAGTATGCCTGTAATGTGGTGGATCTGGACAACTGACTGTGACTTTCTTCTTATTAGGCCTGGTGAGACAGACATCAGTGTGTCTCACAATGGAGTTTCCAATAACCAGAATGTTAGGTTGTGTGGTGGATTGCCTTATGGGCTTAGAAGCAGAGGCTCCATGAGATGTGTTATGTGCTGATGTCAGTTTTGCTTTGAAAGAGTGCATTCAGGGCTGTTGAAGATATTAAGTAAGTTACATTTAAGTGCCTCAGTATATATCGATCTATGTGTCTACTTTGTACCATCACCAGACCACCAGAGGTGGAACTTATCCATGCTGTCAGTCATGAAAGTGACTTTCTTCTAGGCAGGATCCTCCATTGACTGGCTTGGAAAGCCATCCATACCCCGCTGTATTCCCTATCAATCTGTTTCCCTACCTTGTGCTCCAGCCATCACCTGTTTGTAGTTTAGTCAACCCCATCATCAGTTGAACTCTCTCTGCCTTTCTGTATCTCTACATTGTTGCCCCTGCACTTACACGGCAGTATCTTGTATCCTTTTTTGCCCTTGTTCTATATTTATTTGTCTGTAATTGACTTTTTTTATATATTCAACTTCCTTCCCATAACTTCTCCATGCTACCTTCTCCCGTATACCTTTTTTTAGAAAAAAAAATGGCATCTTTCCACCAAATTGCTCTTCTTACACACCCTAGTGTCACTCTTCCATACTCATTGTACTATTCATAGATTCATAGATTAGTACTAGGCTAACTGCCCTTCGAGCCATTTTAAGCCTAGCCAATTACCCCTTGTGAGACTCAAACCCTGAAACTTGTGTTTGTAAGGCAAACACCTTAACCATTAGGCCACCCACCATTGTGCCATTGTGTACTCCTCTGCTTGCTCTTTCACTCTCGGACTGCCCTTTTACACCAATAACTTTTCATTTGCCTATTAAAAAGAAATGAACTAGTCACCGCTGGGTCCTTTAAGTGCTCCCTGTTGAGCTTACTTTGTAGCTATTGGGTATGTCAATCCATATGTGAATGTACATAGCATCTGGCATGCTAATATCCCTGGGTCATGTGATTAGTCATAGTGTATTTAGCTTAAATGCTATACTTCATTATGCAGCCCCCATCCCCAATCCCCCACATGACCATGCATTATCAGCACTTATGTATAAGTAATCCTTGCAGAGTAATGTTGCTTTAAGATTCCATGTAATATTTATCACAGTGCACTCGCATTGTGCATCTTTCTGAATACTGCACTAGTACAGCTTATTTAAACTGTCATATGGGCAGTTCAGCTCCAGTTCTGTAGTTAAATGCATGCTAAAGGTGTTCTATTCAAGTATTAATGTAATACTAATGAGAATCAGTGTTAGTTAATCTACATTGAAAAGCTTTCTAAAAGGAACATTACAGTCAGGGGGACTTTGTGCAGTCAGGGAAAATTAAGAAGCATATTGGAGTGACATAAATAATCTTTTTAGGAATCTGCTACTATATAGATAAATAATCTGTATCTATGTATATATACAGATATATTATATATATGCATTCTCATCATCCTCCTCTCATCATCATCACAGTCACTGTAAGTGCAAAATGATCAAACACCACAATGGTTGATACCAATATGACTCCCTAATGAATTGTTGGCATCCGTGATGTTGAGTACCAACAGATTAAAGGAGAAGAGCAAGGCTTGAACATTACTCTCATTTAATATTCTTTGTTGCAGGGGGCAAGACCTCTTGCACCACCCGATGTGGGGGACACAAGCCCGTCACACCCCCCAAACGTATATATACCAGCTTTGAGATCACCATACCACAGAGAAAAGTGAATATTCCAGGAAATGGCCATTGTGGACTAGATATATGTAAGTCCATTTTTTGGTCAGTCAGTCTCTGAATTTCAGGATTCTATCTAGTGTTTCCCAACATTTCAAATGGTTACCTACAAATACAGTAAAAAACATGCATTGTACAGTACGCATGAATGTTGACTGATGTTAAAAGTTTATATGAGTGCATGTAACAGTTTGATGTTAATCCTATTTATAAATAAAGCTAGCATTTTGTCTTTTTCTTTGGGGGATATGAGTAGTCTCCTCAAGAGCTATCACTGTCGACTAGCTCACTTCATGTGGCTTTCAGAATGAACCTTGGAATTCCTAGTAGGATATTGCTATGATGAACATAGGTGAATTTTCAGGAACCTTTTGAACTTTGGTTCATAAATATTCTACTGAAACTGAGCAATATTACATAGCCCATCATATCTTAAATGTATTGTAGTTATGAAACTAAACCCATATGTAATCCAAAATTCTAGAATAGCAAACAAATGCAGAAGGTGACACCACTGGAAACTGATACCTCTGTTATGAAAACCAAAAAAACGTCTTTCTTTTTAGAAAATGGTCTTTAATCAAGGATATATCAGCTGCAGTTTGATTTCCTTGCTAATCCAAAATTCTAGTAGAAATACATAGATTAACTTTAATTTCATACCACTTTCCTCCCAGTTCTTTTTTATTTGAAAATTAAGCTTTATTAAACTAAAAATAGCCAAGCAATAAACACAACATTTTAACAGGCAGCAGTCAACCCTAGCAATGAAGCACAATTAACCTTTCTTTATGTCTTCTTACATGATATTAACCCCCAAACTATCATTCTTAGTGTTTATTCATAGAGTACTTTTTGGTCTTTACTCATTATAAATCTTCACATAGGTAGCAATTCACCAGTCACTACATACAGTTTCCTGTTCCTGAGTAGAATTTTCACCATCCATCCTCAAAGTCTATGTCATCCAGCTACCAAATGTCTTATGTTTTATCTAAGGATCCTTTACTTATTGTTCTAAGTCTTGGATTTGGTGTATTATCTTAATCACTTATTTTGAGGGTGCTTCAATTTGTTTCATTTATGTATTGCAGCCTTCTTTGTTGTTAATTTCAAAAACCTTAACAATTCAGTCTCTGATCTGCTCATCAAAGTTATGTCTTTATTACCTAGGAAGTATTTCATTTTTGAAATTTTAAGTTGGTTAGGCCATATATCATCACATACATTTCTGAAGTCCAATTTTGTAACTATTAAGAATTTCAGAGTCCAAAAATGTATGCTTCTAATATCATAGTTCATTTATCTTACATCTCCAACAACAAGGAGAGACCAAAGGAAACATCTTCACCAGCCTAAAAGATGTGGAAAAATACTTAGACAAGCTTTGGCATCCAAAGTATCAGAACTGTTTGGATTAGTAGTGGATCTTAGAATAGAAATGAACCCTGCCTATCTTTCTTTTTGTAGTTTGAGTGTTCAGTTTTCTCTCCCATTCCATCTAAATTTATTCATCTCTCTTTTACATCTGTGGAAGGTATTTGAATCAGCAAATAGGCTGATGATACCGAAGTGCATGTGGTAATAAGAAATATGAAAGCATGCAAGGGTTGATAAAAACATTTTGAGATTCCTTAATATAGTTAGTTTGAGATATCAACAGTATGCTTTTTTAACAGTATGAAAAATTGCTCAGTTTTGTTACTGGTAGTAATTATTACCCTTAGGAAAAAAATCAGTAAATGATACCAATGTCTAATGCAATGAGGGGTCCTGGAGTTGTGATTGATGATCAACTGAGGTCTAACTGTCAATTCCTTGACTATTCTAATACACTGCTAAGGCATTATCAGAGATATTCTTCACTATATCTGTAGTAGGTAGGAAAAGTTGCATTGAAATATTCTTGATATTTAAATGACTCAAAAACAAAATTTTGGCTGCAACAATTGGTATTTATTTTAGATAGCATACAAGAAAGACAAGGAATAATAACCTCTGTGCTAATCTATGTGTTGTTAGGAATAGAGTGATGAATAAAAGCTTTAAATAAGAGGCAGGCATTACTTATAATAATCTATTTCCACTGGAAGTCAGACAAACAACCCCTCTGCCTACATTTAATGTTCAGTTGGATGATTGGTTTAGGGATGAAGTGTATGACAATTATGGCTAGGCAAAAACTCCTAGGTAACAACATCTACAGTCCGAAGTAAAAAAACAAGTTATTTAATCACCTCTAGTGCCTTGGCTAAATCGCCTTTAAGGAGTAAAATGCAAAGTGCAAAAAACTACAATTTATAATCACATACAATAAAACACTAATCACATTAAATTAATTAATAGGATACTTCCAATTACATTCATTATTCAACCCTCCAGGTATCAGAGCATTATATTCTAAAATATATAAAGCTTCCTTATATAACAACCTATCTTTAAGAAAACATGTTAATTTATTTTCAACACATGTTCCAGGACATAGCCTTTTAGTAAAGCTGAATTACTTTGATGACAGATTTTAAAATAAACAGCCAAAGGGCTTTCCCAGCATACATTCATAATGCACCTGATATGTTCTTGTAACCTTATTTTGAAAGTCCTCTGGCTTTTACCCACACAATACAGGTCACAGGAAGATTTCTAATGTAAACAATTACTTCAGTATTACATGAAAACTCTTGAATGGAGTTAAATTTAATCCCATTAATTTTAGAAAAAATATTAACTACTTGGCTACATATTGAGCACTTACCACACTGAAAGGTGTGCCCTTTTTAAAAGAAATTTGACTGGAAAGATTAATAATTGGCAAGACAAACATGCTATGAACTAACATATTAGCTAAACTGCAGCCTAGTATAAAAGAAATGTGGGGAGTCAAACTTATTATATTAAATAATTCTTTATTTTTAACAACATGGGCCAATAATATCTTAAAAGCCTAATAATTTGTTCACTAAGAACATTGTAAACAGTTACAAAATAAATATCTCTTTTCTTATTATTCCCTCTTTGACCACTAACATTAAAAACATAGGGTTGGTTATATCTTGTGTAGTTTAAAAAAAACTCCTAGGTAACCTCTCTGAGACTTTGAGCTTGCTATATGATCGCATTTATCATTGAACATTAAACCCTCCAAAAATATATATATATATATATTGTCTAACCAATGCTTTCCTTTGCTGGAGTTCAGATTTACTTCCCATTAGCCAGTTAATCCCCAGGACCAATCATCTTTCCTCACAACTAAAATTTATTATGTTTAAGAAATGCAATCAACTGCTCATACAAGTGTGTGATACAACTCTGAAAAAACACAGAAACTGTAATGGTGTATCCAAAGGCTTGAAAATACGGACACCAAATATTAGCGCTTTCATTCACTTTTATTTCCTTGTGAACTTCTCCAGAAATGATAATACTCCACTCACATCCTTTTTTATATACAAATTAATTAGTCACATGGTAAATAATCTCATAAAATAGATGGGTTAATTGATTCTCTTAAAAAACACTACAATAAAATATAATTATATCTTGAAACAAGAAACTTAATATAAAAAATTATTATGAGGTAAATATATATATATATATATATATATATATATATATATATATATATATATATGTATCTATAAATATATATATATATATATATATATACTTATTGAATTTAATACTGTTTCATTTGTAAAAAACACTTTAAATTGATTGTTTCAATTAAGCCAGGAGCAAAGTCTGCTCCTAAATTTAGTTGCCAAAGGGATTCTTTACATTCTAAAATGACTTTAACATCACCAATAAATGCCCCTGATGGAACACAATCCATTACAGAAAAAATAAATTACTTAAAATCTTTACAAAGCAAAGAATGTTTAGCCAAAGCATTAACTGAATCTTTTTTCTTTATGGCTAAAAGATGCTTACTAATCCTTTTTCTAAGGCATCTTGTAGTCATGCCTATATAGAAACTAGCACACCAGGCACGCACGTAGGACTGGTGGTGCTCGGTCCAAACCACATCAATGGAAGCAAAATGAGATCATAATTTTTGGACATATCATAATTTGACTTCTTATTATTGAATTTTGTTTATTAACACATATTATTGAAATTAACCAGACCTTATTATTATTGAGAATGAGAGAATTTAATTCAAAATACCAAATATTTTAGGTGATTTAGTCACCAGATTAGACAATATTAGACCTAACAAATACCCTTACAGTGGCATTTTTTAACAAGCAGTTGTTAGAATAACCATTGGAGTTAAGGTGGTTCCACTGATTGTAAGGGAAGTTGAATATTATAAAAATCTGGGTTCATATATCCTTACGGTGGTTGATCATTAGACTACATCGAATTTGACTCCACTTATTGTAAGGATACGAATATTAAAATCATTAAGTCTTTGACTAAGGTTGGTTGATTGTGTCCAACCACATGGTGCATATTGCACCAAGAAAAATAAAAAATTTAATAATAATTTGGTTGGGTTTAATGACAATAAACATAAAAAACATATTATAAATACTCTTGGATATATCCAAAAATACATACCAAAAACTATATATAATATTTGGATCAATAGTGTAGTTTGGACATCATCATACCAAACATGGATTTAAATGACCTTTTAAAAGGCCTGTCTGCAGATAAGGACAATTTAGAAGTCTTTGGGCTCAATTTGGACCATACACCTATGAATGATAGTAATATTATTTCAAAGGATAAATGCATACAGGTATTTACTAAGCTACAACGACAAATGAAGGCTTTTAGAACCAATATTTGGCACTTGAAATCATTTAAAGCATACAAAATCAAGGACATAACTCCAAGAGGGCTTCGTATTAAGTTACAACCTCTTGTTTCTAATATTGATCAAGAATTAAGACAAGACTGGGCTAAGGCACAACATCAGGCATCAATGTTACTCATAGATTGCCTTATTAAGTATTATGAAAGAAATATTGAGATCCTTACTCCAGAATTACATAAAACCTGTTCTGAAGTTGAAATTTTTTCTTCAACCACTCATTATCAAGATCAGCTAACACAATTATCTAAAGAATTAGAGAATATTGAAACAGATCTTAAGAAAAGGAAACTACACAAATTTAATCGAGACTTAGGGGATTATGAACAAGGTATACCTTTTGTCACTGTAAAGAATGTTAGATTTAATGATGATACATTTAAACCTTCTAGAGGTAGAAAGCGACCTAGACCCATATTAAAAAAACAAGATAATAGAAATCTTGTCACCACGGATGATGATTACTCATCCACCACCGAAGGAGATGTTTCCTCCAACCAGGCGTCCCCAGTGGCTAAAAGAAAACAATCTATCCCTTTAGGGGGCAGACACGTAGAGGAGGCAGGAAGCACAAACATAAACACAGAAAGAGGGACAACCAGTTTACAGACACTACTCAAACAAGTTACAACACAATAAATAATGTCTTGAATATCTCATCAGTCAAATTAACAGAATGTCAATACAATGTACTTAATAAAGGACTAAATTTTGTACCCACAGCATTAGTGTCTGAACATTCATTTGTAGAAGACATTAACAATTTTTGTAGAAATCTTAACCTAAAGCTATTTTTTTCAGACACCAATAATTCTCAAAGATCTACAGGTTTTAAATTTGGCAAATCTTCATTCATGCCCCCAATGGATAAATATGTATCTACATTTAAGGAGTGTGTATTAAGGGATTTACATTTTTCAAAAAATATGGATACTTTACGGAATAATTTAAATAAACAAGAACGAGAAGCATTAAAGCAATTACAACAAAACAAAAACATTGTCATAACTAATGCAGACAAAGGTGGTGGCATTGTGGTCATGGATTATACTAAATACAAGGCAGAGGCAACGAAACAGTTATCTGATTCCAGGTTTTACATTAAGATGGCAATAGATCCTACTTCCAATTTTAAATCTGAAATAGATTCATTTCTTGATTTAGCAGAAGAAGAAGAAATTATTACATCAAAGGTGGATAATCAACTAAAGGTTCAAGAACCTATGCCTCAATTTTTTTATTTAATACCTAAGACACACAAAAATTTAAACAACCCTCCTGGAAGACCCATAGTGTCAGGTCATGGGTCTTTAACTGAGCCACTGTCTGTTTTCCTAACGGAATATCTTAAACCACTATTGTCTATGGTAAGATCCCAAATTCAAGATACCACACAATTCCTAAACATCATTGAAGATTCCCAATTGGAGGAAAATTGGCTTTTGTGCACGTTAGAGGTAACATCTTTATATACAAGCATCCCACATTCAGCTGGCATTCAAGCTGTAACATACTGGCTAACAGAAGCAAAATTATATCCAACTGAATTCAACAATTTTCTCATTCAACTAACCAAATTTGTTCTACAAAAAAACATATTTTATTTTGAAGGGATTCCCTTTTGGCAAATTAAGGGTACAGCAATGTTTGCTCCCATTTACGCCGATCTCTTCATGGGATATTTGGAATTACATTTTATTTATGACAGTGAGTGAAACATCTATTTGGAACATATGGACATATGGCGGAGATATTTAGATGACTGCTGGTTGGTGTGGCGGGGTAGCCAGGATGTTCTTACCAAGTTTGTGGCATATCTCAACAAAAATACATGGGATATAGAATTTACCATCAACATTGGATATACAGAAATTGTGTTTTTGGATGTTTTAATCAACAGACTTGCGGATCATACTTTATCAACAACAATATATCGGAAATTTCCGCAATATAACACGATTCTGCATGCAACAAGTTCTCATCCCCATCATTACCAACATTCCCAAATCACAATATATGCGCCTCAAAAGGATTTGTTCATCCAATACAGAATATTACAAAAAAACTAGTGAATTAACTGCCAGATTTATAGACAGAGGATATAACATTAACCGACTCAACCAAACAGCTGCACAAATTGACCAAAAAAGTCGGGAGGATTTGCTTCAATATAATAAATCTACAGAAGGGCTTCAGTCAGCCAAACAACCGATTAGGCTGATTACTACATATGGCAATAATACCAAATGGTTCAGACAAATTGTTGACAAACATTGGGGTACTTTACAGTCCAATTCATTTCTTAGAGATATTCTCCCAGAAAATTGTTCATTTTCCTATCGGAGAGGACGGACCATCCAGTCGAACTTTGCACATTATAAACGTCACTTTCCTGGTATACAACACCAAACCACATTGTTTGGAGACACATTGGTTGGTTGTTACCCATGTGGACACTGTAGTCTATGCCAACATATCCGGAAAACAAAAGAATTTACCAGCAAAAATACACCAAAAATTTTTAACATCAAAATCTTTGGCAACTGCAGTTCAGACTGGGTGACATATTTGGCACAATGCTCTTGCTCTGCTTTCACGTAGGCCAGACTTCTAGGCCAATGAGGATTAGAATCAGCGAGCACTTAAGCCATTCGAAATAGGCGTATAACCAATGCCTTATACAAACATACTAGACAACATACTACAGCTTCGTTTCAGTTCATTATCATAGACAGAATACAATCACATAGGAATTTCAAAATGGGTTGGCACAATAGACTAAATAATATGGAACAAAGATGGATCACTACACTTGGGGCCCTTTTTAAACCTGGACTTAATGAATATCATGTACATGAAGGATAAATGTCATACAAGCTATATTTATAGCGGTGCTACATTGAGTCAAATCTGGCATTGTACTCCAGATATATTAAAATTTCCTTCATTCATTTATAGTACTCTCAATAATAATCTCCAGTACCCTACCATTATTTAAAAGAGGTACATAACCATCTGTTTTAGAACATGTAATGACAATTCCAATTTTTTGGAAATATTATGTTTTTTCAATAATAAAACACAATTCACATTAATCATATTATGCTTAATATTTGTTGCCTAAAATGGATTTCACCATATTAATGATTACAATTTATAGGTTGATTGTAATATTAATATTTAAGCTATACATTATTGTAAATAATATGTCAATTTTGGTGAATCTATTTGTATAATATGGTTGTACTGTGTTCAGTTAAGCAGTAAGCACCACTGAATGAATATGGAATATACCACTTTAAGAAGTGAGTATAAATGGATTAGCTGGATGCATTATGGGCTGAATTTACATCTCTTGGATAAGTCACATTGAGAAAGGCAGTGTTAGCCGAAACCGGTTTGTGCATTTAATATTAGGTTGTTTTTACAATCTAATAACAATATTGTAAATTGTTGCCTTTGAGTGCTGGTCCCTTCATTTTGCTTATATAGAAACTAGGACACGTTGAACACTGAGCAATGTAAACCACCTTATCGGTACTACATGTATAATAACTTTTGGACCAATATGTTTTGTGTAGGTGGAAAACATATATTGAAGAAGAATTACTTATAAACCTGCACTATCTGCAGGCATTACATGCATAAGTGCCCTTAGCTAAAATTCTTGGACCTTTATTTTCATTTCCTACTTTATTTGTCCATTCTAACATGTTTTTAATGTTTTTTTGTTTTTTTTAAAAACAAATTTAGGTCTTTCACCTATAATATTTATCAGTTCCTGATTTCCTAACAAAACTTTCCAATTGTCCACAATTATATTTTTATACACCACATTTCATTTGTAATAGGCAAAACAAAAGCAGAAGAAAATCCCTTGTCAGGGCAATTGACTCTTCCATTATAAGTTGTCCCAAAATTGGATAAATGAAAGAACAAAATGGGGCAAGCTTTGTCTTTTCTGAGTGCTACCACTTCATTAGCTATAATTTGTAACCATGCTGAGTCATAGCCCCTGGAAATAAAAAACGTTTTAATAATCTCCAGTTCTTGAAAAAACATAGCGTCCTGTGATGTAAGTCTACTAAGCCTAATAATTTGTCCCTTAACTACTCCTTTTTTCATATGAAATGGATGTAAACTAGTTTTATGTAAATATTGATTAGCAAATGTTGCTTTTCTATATATACTGCTAATAAATTGCTTTGTGATATTATCATAAGTTAGATGCAAATCTAGGAAATTGATACTCTCCCCATATTCTCCTAAGGTGAACCTGAGGAACACAGTAGTACTGTTTAAGTGTTCTACAAATTTTTCAAAATCTTCACAAGTACCATACCAGAGAAAAAAATAAATCATCTATATATCGGCGATAGAATAAAATATTATCTCCAAAAATGTTATTATTACCAAAAAACTCATTTTCCCATTTGGCCATCACAAGATTGGCATATGCTGGAGCTACCTTAGCTCCCATTGCCACTCCAGCAATTTGTTTGTAAAATGACTTATTAAAGGTAAAAAAATTATTGTCAAGTACCAACTCCATCAGGGTACAAATTGTATTGATTTTAGTAGTACTAAAAATATTATCGTCAGTTAAGTAATCTCTCAAAAAATCAATACCTATTTTTTGATCTATACATGTATATAAAGAAACTACATCTAGGGAAGCAAAACTAAAACATTTTCCTCTAGTATCAAATTCACATAGTAACTCTAATAAATGCCAAGAATCTCTAAGGTAGTATTTGGATGCTTGCATAACAGGGTTAAGAAAATAATCTAACCAGGTGCAAATAGGCTCAGTTTTAGATTTATGTGCCTAAACGGGGCATTCTGGCTGTCTTTTTGTATTTTGGGAATACCAAAAAGATGAGCCATTTGAGGATGTGGAACTGTTAAATAGGTGTAACTCTGATGGTCTAATTCTTCTTGACAAAACATATCAAATAGACATGTGTCTATTTTCACAAAACTTTGTAGGATAAAACTCATTTCAACTTTTTTATATGTTTTGTCATCAGTCAACATCACCTCCATATTCTTATTATAAGTGTCAACATCCATAATGACTATTTTTCCACCCTTGCCGGCCTTCATAACTCTTACTTCCCTGTTTTCTTTAAGAGTTTTAAAAGCTTCTAATTCAGAAGCTTCTAAATTAATGACTTCCTTGTTGGGTTTAATGGCTCTAAAACCTGCCTCTCAGATATTTTGAAAAACCTGCAATGTACCCATAAGTGGTGGATTAAAGGTACTTGTTTTCTTAGGACCTAGATTAAAGTCCTGATGGTGGATATCATGCAAAATATATCTTAAATTCAATTTTCTTAAAGTTAGCCTAAAATCAACCAAAGTTTTAGCAATGTTAAAGGAATTTCCAGGAATAAAAGAGAATCCCTTCTTTAAAACTTGTATAGTGGGTTGGGAAAGAACAAGGCTTGACAAATTGTGAATCTGAATGTCATAATCAGAAACTACCACTTTTTCTTGCCCCTGGTCTTTCCCTTCCCCTTGTTTTGAGCTACTTTGGACCAAGTAGGCCCTATTTTGTTCCCCTGCTTGTCGACCAAAAAAGGAACACCATTGTTGGAAGCATTGGTCCCCTCATTGTTGTTTGAATTACAAGCTTCAGTGTTGGTATTATTATTGTGCATATTAGACCTTTCTCCATCTGATACCACCCCCATTATTATTGTTTGTAAAAGAAACAGATGAACTGTTATGAACTTCATTGCTATTAACATTGGATGTAAAAAAGTTATTTTTTCTATTCACTGTTTCTACTTTGTTCGTTTCAGTGGTGATATCTGTACATTGTTTTTACAAAATAAGCACCTTTATTGGCATAGGCTACAATATCTCGTTTAAGCTTTTTCTGTTTCCTTGCTATTATAGTAGCCCTCTGCCTGTCTGCTTTTGCTGCAATTCCACAATATAAATTATTAAATGAAGAAAAACAAGAGAAATTATTGATATTCTTGTCTAAATCATTCATTTTGTTCTTAACTTCTTCAATTTGTTTAACATAATGCTCTATCAACAATTTCATAAGTTGTATACAAAAATTGTCAAACAAATCTACAAGTTTGTGATATAAACTCTCACCAAAAATAACACAATTAGGAAATTTGTTAGTTCTTAAACCTTGCGGAACACATTTCCTTTTAACACATTCAATTAAATAACTTATTTCAATGTCCAACATCACATACTTCAGAGTAAATTTTTCGAGTTCATATATAGTCTGTTTGCAAGTTTTTTGCTCAAAAAAAGAGCCAGAAGCTGTTTCATCACTTACGCTTTGTGATACAACTCTGCTCCCATATCTAGCCTGAATTCATTCCCAAGTCAAATGTTTCTCTGCACTTATCATCTGTTCTGAAGTTATTTAATCATAACAATACTATAATGTCTTATTCATGTCAACCCTGATGGTCCCCCATGCTTCCCCTGTGCTTCTTTATTCTCATTGGTGATATGGCTTCTCTCCATCCTTGTATTTTTGCCTTCATCACCCACCTAGTTCCCCTTAAAATCTCTGATATCACCTGTGAAAAGTTCCTCCACTTGTTCTCATGTTTTCCATTTTGCATTGTATACAACCCTTATAACCCATCTATCTTTTTTCGTACTGCAACTTTCCAGACAACCTTAAAATGTTCTTTTGAAAGCCAGAAACATTGACCATTTCTGACTTTATGCATATTTCAAAATCAGGTGCTGCTAACCTACCTTGCAGTGGGGTACTGTTATTCTCTTCCAACTGACGCTTGGTGTAATCTCACTCTGCTAAAGGAAATATATTTCTTTTTGTTAATTTAGACAGGAATATTTGGTGGTGTTAGGGATAAATAAGCATTGTGTAGCATATGGAACAACAAGTGGTAAGGGAAAAAAAACAATCTAAAGCATGTAACCTTTGCATCCTACCATTTCCATCTTTAAAAACAATCCAATTTTTTTCTAAGATGTCCTTATCAATTAATTTGACTGATTCTGCTGGAGAACTAGTCAATTTTGTGCTCAAGTAAAAAGAAGTTATGTACTTACCATAACATTCCATCTGTGTTGTCCATTTTCATTCTTCCTCAACTGATGGGTTCAGATCTAATCCTCTCAGATCCAACTTGGCCATTGCTAAAGCTTGTGGCAATCAAAAATTCTCGAGCTTCTCCCTTACGTATAATGCACCAAACCTACGTTACCTCAGATGTTGTTTGCCGATTTGTACCAGAAGTGAAATATTTGCTATGCACAGATAAAGGAGATGTAAAAATGCATGCACTCAGTACTGAAAAAGACCCTATCTGGCTCTCACTATAAAGAACAGTGATGTACCTTAAAAAAGTCATTCTTCCAGAAGTTTGCAAATTGAAAGTATGGTGCGTGGACAGTTGAAGAAGAAAAAAATGGACAACACAGATGGAATGTTACGGTAAGTAAATAACTTCTTTATCTGATATTGTCAATTTTCATTCTAGTCTCAACTGATAGGACAGAGTTCCTAGACAACCTAAAATCCTGGGTGGAGTCTAAGGAAGGATACCCCTGAGCACAGTTGAACAAAATGGTGCTCTATCTCTGGAGACCAGATCCAATTTGTAATGAGTAACAGAAGTTTGGGGAGTAGCCTAAGCTGCTGTTGTACATACATCATCCATGGATGCTCTGGAAAGGAAAACTGAAGAAGTTGCCATGGATCTAGTTGAATGAGCTTGTACTGATTGTGGTAAGGTAAAACCAATTTTTTATAAATAAATGAGATACAATCAGTTAACCACCTGGATAAAGTTTGGCAACTGGTTTACCCAATTTCAAGTCTGAACAGGAAACAAATAACTGGTCTGTTTCCTAAAGTCTTTTGTTTTACATAGCTAAAACCATAGTTGTCTGTGAACATCCAATACATGTAACATGTATTCGCTCTTGTTCACAAATTTGGAGAAGAATACTGATAAATTAATGGCTTGACTGATATTTGATTCTGACACCCCCTTGGGAAGGAAGGAGGCATTTGTTTGTAATGCCACTCTATCCTTGTGAAAAAAATTTTGAAGACAGTGCTTGAATTTCTGAAATTTGTCTAACAGATATAATGGCTACTAGAAAAAACATTTTCCAAGTAAAATATTTAAAGTCACACTTAGCTGCTGGTTCAAAGGGGGAATGTTTCAGTACAGATTGAGGTCCCATGGGGAAGTAGGGTCTTTAAAAGGAGGTCTTAAAAGCAGAATGGCTCTCAAGATAGCTCTGCACAATTTATGAGAGGCTACTGGAGAACCTTCAGTTCAAATGTGAAAGTTTAATATTGCCTCCAAATGAACTTTAATGGTTGAGGAACTAGTTCCTTCTTTGAAAATTAGGCCAAAAACTCAAGTGTGTTATGTATCGGAACTGAAAAAGGTTCAGTGTGATTTTGATGTGCCCAGTACACAAATATTTTCCATTTACTGGAGTAGAGTTTACATGTTGAAGGTTTATGGGAATATAAAAGTATATGATGGACAGGTGAAAAGTGCATAGGTTGTCTGGCTATTACTGGAATTGGAGAAGCCAGGCCATCAGCTTGAGGTTTGATATGATTGGGATGGATCATGCCTGTTGGGTGAGACAGGAGGTCTGGAGTCAGATTCAGAATCCTAGATTGGTGAAGTAAGTAAGACCAAAGGAAGAGGAACCAAATCTGTACAGGCCAGTAAGGTGCAATTATGATGATTTCACTCTTCAACATGGCAGCTTTCTGTATTAATGTCAGAATTAATGAGATTGGTGGGTAGGCATAAAGTTGACCGGGGGGCAAATTGTGAAGTAAAGCATCCCTCTGTGATTCCCCCTGTGGTGGGATTAAGGCAAAGTAGCTTCTGCATTTGTTGTTTAGGGGAGAAGCAAAAAGATTGCAGCAAGGCTGGCCCAATCGATGAAAAATCATCTCCATCACATTTTTGTTGAGAGACCACTCGTGAGTTAAAAGAATGCACCTGCTCAGTTTGTCTGCTGTCACATTGGATTTCCCCTGAATGTGCATTATTATGAGAAAGCGGTTGGATGAGATCACCCATTGCCACACTCTGAGCACTTCTTGACACAAGGGGTAAGATCTGATCCCTCCTTGTTTGTTGATGTACCAAACTATTGACATATTGTCTATTTGAATTACATTCGTCCCTGAAGGGAGAGCATTTTGAAAGACCTGCAATAATAAAAACACTGCTCTCATCTCTAAGACATTGATATGCAAGTTTGCCTCTTTGGGGGACCAAGTGCCTTGGATTGTTTACACCCATACAATGACTCCCCACCCCAACTGGGAAACGTCTATAGCCACTATGGCCTTCGGCTGAGGGGGAATGAACTGACAGCCTTGTAGAACTTGATCTGACTGAATCCACCACCTGACATCTCTCTTGCATATCTGAGTGATTCATATCAGAGTTGACATGGGTTGGTAAAGCAGTGACCATTGTGTTGCTAGTATCCGCTGTAGAATCTTCATGTAAAATCTCGCTAAAGGCACTAGTGCTATTGCCACTGACATTAATCCTAGAGCTTGAAGGACCAAGTAGGCTGAAATTTTGGTACTGCAGATTATTTTCTTGACCTGTGATCTTATGGTTTGAACTCTTGAGGGAGGCAGTGAAGCTATCATTGAGTTTGTGTTGAACAGAGTTCCTATGAATTCCAAATTTTGAGTCAATTCCAATTGAGACTTTTTGTAGTTTATGGTTATCCCAGATGAGAACATGTCTGGAGAGCCTGATATCTTCCCCTTATTAATTGATAGCTGGTCAGGGGAGTAATGAGCCATTCATCTAGATATGGAAACACCGTGAATCCTTGCATTCTGAAGTGAGCTGCTACTACTGCCATACATTTGGTGAAAATCCTAGGGGCTGTGGTGAGACCAAAGGACAGAACTCTAAATTGGTAATGACTGCCTCCCAGCCGGAAGAGTAACTACTTCCAGGATCATCTGTTCTTCTTTATGTGATAGTAGACATCTTGAGGGTCTATCAAACACATCCAGTCATCCTTGCCCAGAAAAGGGAGAATGGACTGAACCGTGACCATATGAAACTTATACATTGAACTGACTTGTTCAAGATGCTGAGATTCAAAATTGGTCTCCAGTCCCATTTTCTTTGGCACTAAAAAGAATCTTGAGTAAGTTCCAGATTCTATCTAATCTAGTGGAACCTCATGGATGACTCTTTTTTTCTAGCGGCTTTTGTACTTGAAGTACTACTTGTTCCTTGGGAATGGGTGGAACATTGGGGATTCTCTTTAAGACTAAGGATGGAAGGGAAATGGGTATTATATAACCTCTGGAAATAATCCTCTGCACCAAGAAATAATTATGTTTAGCAATGCTCTCTGGTGCAGGGATAAATGACCCCCAATTGCCTCCAGAGTGGGACAACTGGGTCTGCCTTCAGAAGCACTGGCAAGGTCAGTCAAAGAAAGAATCTCTGAACCCTTGGTTTTTTGGGCCACCTTTGCTGCATGGGCAGTATCAACCATTGGAATTCCCACTAATACCCCTGGGGGAATTTCATCCATGTGTGTCCTGGAAAGGAACCTGAGATTTCTTCAAACACATCTTCTGACCACCTTGTTGACTCCTAGAAAAAGATCTCTGAAGAGTTAAAAAATGTAGCCCACTGCAGACAGGTCTGTTCATCTTACTCCCACATGGATAACGTGCCCTTCACTTTGAGGCCAAACAAAGATGTGCTGTCAAAAGGACCATTGATGAATGAAGACTTGAAGGCTCCACAAAATCAGATAAGATCATCTGGGCATGTCTCCTAATGGAAATGCCTGAACCCACTGCCCTTGAAGTTCCTTTGGCTACATTTGAAATAAGCCTCATGGATGAATTTGAAACAAATTGCAGAGTAGCCAACTGAGAAGCCATGGATGATTTGACCTTCACAAGCATGAATCCTGAGAGGGTATTTGACAGTTCCTTAATCAAATAACTCTGCAACCTAGTAAAGTGGGCCAAGTAATTCAGTGGCCTTAAGGCAAAGGTTGCTGAGGGGTAGATACACTTCCCAAACCTGTCCATCACCCTGGATTCCCTGTTAGGAGATAAACAGTGGAACTCTCCTCTTACATGTCTTCTTCCAAGGGACCTCCTCAGTGGATGCTCTGGGGAGGTATCGGAAGAAATTGATATACCCTGTTGGGAAGCCTGCAGGTTTCAAATTGGCTGTCCCTGTGGTAAAGAGTGATGAGGTTGCAAGCACAGAGACATAAAGGTAGAAGTCTGAAGATCTGAAGGGGTTGGAAATGTCTGTTCTGCTGAGTGAGACAAAACTCTCATCACAGCCTCAAAGGCAGACTGCCCTGGACTAGGAGAAGACCTCACATCCCAAAAATGCAAGCTTTTGGACCGATATCCTCCCACACTCCAAAAACAATCTCCCCAAGGTCAAAGCCAGAGACAAGCTGTCCAGTCCCAAGGCTCTGAGGCACAGAGACAGCTCTAATAACTTTGGAGTCAACTCCAACTCCTCAGGTCCAACAGAGAAGCTTCAGATCCAACTTAATCAGAGCACTCAGAGTAAGCTTCAGATCCAAAGATACTGCTATCTTCAGATCCAAGCGTGATCAAAGAATAGACCTCATGACCCAAAGGGGTAAGAGCTGGTAAAACACCTATCTGACTGCTCCAAGGGGATCTTCCACACCACTCTTTCCACATCTTCCTCCATCAAACTTATAGAAGAATGACTGGATAAAATAGAGGGGGACCTTGATCAATGATGCTCGAAGAAAGCTGAGGACACCCTTGAGGGCACCAGATTCCCACATGGTGAATATCTTGTTCTGAGTAGGTTAATAAACCCTGAACCAGTAAAGCTGGAGGTAGTGGGACCTTTTTTTGCCATAGCAAAAACTATAAAAAAGAGAAAAGGCAAAATTTAAGAAAGAATAGATAGATTTTTTTTAATCAGGAGAGAGAGAATAAGAAATAGGGAAACTACCAGCAATGGTAGAAAAAAGGGGCTACACAAAGTATAGAAAGAAAGTAAACACTAACAATAGTATTTAAAAGGTATGCACTGTATGATAGTCTATAAAAGGGAAAGAAATACTAACCATAATATTTTGGAAAGTACTAACTGCACAATTAGGTAAGGGATAAGAAAAACTTCAACAATTTAAGAGAAATAAGAAAAAGATTTGAAATTATAATGAAAACACTTATCTAACAAACTCTTGAGAGCTATGGTCAACCACATCTTTCATGTAGAGTGGCAAACATGATCTGATGTAACTTAGGGTTTGGTGCATTATGGGTAAGGGAGAAGCTCAAGAGGTTTTGGTTGCCACGAACTTTAGCAACAGCTGAGTCACATCTTAGGGATCAGATCTGAACCCATCAGTTGATTATAAAATGAAAATTAACAACATCAGATACTATATAATTAGATTCTTTCACATGTCTGTATTTACTCATGTGTAATGCTTTTTCGAATGTTAATTTTGAATCCTTAAATCTCTTTAAAGTTCCTCAATTCTGCAAATGTTTTCTTGAAGTCTTCATCGGGTTCTGACAGAGATAACAATAGAGCATCTTCAGATAATTAAATGTCTCACAGTTTATCTCCTACTGCACACTCCCATAATTTTATGGCAAAATGAATAATAAGTGAGAAAGCAGGCATCTTTATCTTGCTCCTCTGCTTATGCCCAACATCCCTGAAATCCCTGTGCACAATTTTATTCTTGCCACATCATCATTACGCAATACCATCACAAACACCATAATATGCTGGGGGTGGTGTTATTGAAACTGCAAAGATTCAATGCTATTTTGTGCAATCAACTGCCTGTTCTGCTTTGATACTAGCCACCTGTAATGACTTAGCTGAGCTTATTGTATCTCCTATTAACAAAGATGTATTAACCTAATTATCTAAAGTTGTTTTGTCAGAGACAATCCCGGTCTTATTATGGTGTCTAAGCTTAAAGTGTATATTTGCTAAGCTTTTAGCCAATAATGCCACATATAATTTATAATCACTATGTGGGGGTCTTTCTTTTGTTTTAATACAACAGTGAGAGTCATTTGCTTTTACATCTCTGGGGTTTGACAGATGGTCATGACAGTCAGCTAATTCCATAAATGCTCTCTTAAACTCACTTCCTCCACTTATATAATTCTGTTGGAATGCTATCTGGCTCAGTATCTTCCCATTTTTGCTTCTTTATTATCATCTCGATCACTCCTCTGTCATAGCCTTTGTTAAAAGTGGGACTGTCTTTTAGTAAGGAAAGAAACTTTAAGAGGTGGCTCAGTTGATGGTCTGCCACCAGTTTCTTCTGTTACTGTGCCATGGTTTCTGCTTGATAGGTGAAAGCAGGAATTATATCTATGTCCCTGGAATGGATCATGTCATAGCTTTTGTCCTGACCACCCACTGTGTTTACATCACTGACAATTTCAGCCCAAACATAGTCAGGGAAAGACCTGGCAGTGGTATGGAGCCATCAGCAATGGTGACAGAAGTCTTGTAGTACCACATAATTTCTGCATTTGTAAATTCGAGCTTGCATTTGGATATGGACAGGCATCCAGATCTTACCCTTTTTCAGTGCCTTGTTTTTGTACATTGCTCTGTTATCATGAAAAACAGTGGGATTAATACTGCTGTTCTTGCATGGCCATTAAAAATCTGTGCAATAATCCTGTACTACTAGGCTATATATTATACTCAGTTTGTGCCTGACAGTTATATACATCTACCCACAATCTTTAAGGAAATGTCAGGCATCATGTTTGTACTAAGCACATGTACCCATCAAATCAATTATAAAAGTGAAAGTAAACAACAATTTAACTAAGGTTGATGTTATTTATAAATGTGTGAGGCACACAACAATAAAATTCTAATGAACATTACTTCCATTATGAGAGCAGGAGGTATCTACCATCCATCTTAACAGCCATGCAGTCTGCTACTTACAGTATACTTATAATGTACCTCCTAAGGCAGCTTTGGGAAACACATCTTAAAATTACTGACAAACTAGCATCCCTCACAGGCATTAGGTTCTAGGAACAGTTAATGAATTGTATAAGAAGTATCACTTGCATAGGTTCATAAGTAAGTACTATGCTAGCTGCCTCCATGGGCCATTTTTAAACCTGGTCAATGTCCTCTTTTTATTTTATTTTTTTTTAATTGACCTATCCTGCTTGGTGTTAGATTGGCCTTACATATCACATGGTTGTTAATTATATATTATCCCTAATTAGATAAACTGGGATCATACAATAGATAATTGTTTGGGGACACACACATGGGATAAAGTATTTAGAAGCTGCCTCTTTCCATTAGTAGTACAGTGGGACAGTCATGGAGAAGATTTTCTATTACCCGTCAAATTATACCAACCCAGATGGGACTCAAACCCACAACCCCTGCTTAGAAGGCCAATGCCTTATCCATTAGATCACTGGGTCTTAAATGTGGGGATATCTAACTCAGAAGGAAAACTTTCAACAAAATCAGCTTGCAGGATTCAAGCCCCTTTTCCCAGTATTTTTCTTCCAATGCAATAAGGCTAATTGCTTCTCATTGTGTTTATAACATGTACATTTCCTCCTCTGGCTGTGATCATTATGCTAATTGGGGCTCAACTCAATATTTCTTCTGAAACACTCAATTTGTGCAATTAGTACATCTGATAATCATCTTGAAAAATTATCCATCATGCATGCCCACAACTAAGCAGCTGCAGACAGCTCTGCATAGCCAAGGTGCGCATATTAGATTAAATCTGAGAAAACTATCATCCCGTTAACATTCTGATGATGGAGTTGCTGTCACAGCAGCAAATGGAAGGATGGAGGACTGCTATGTATCACATCTTAAAGTACCTTTGGAAGCATAATTATGCAGTGCCTCTATTTCAATATTTTGCCATACATTGCAAACATGAGTTGCCCATCAGAGATAGGTGAGGACTGTTTTATGTGTTCCAAATCCATGTGATTTTTCATAAGATCTTTGAAGATGAGATAGTTATGGCTGGAGAAGATGAAGTTAGTACTCCTTTTAGAGCACAGAGGTGGCTTGAGGATGACTCCAAGATTTTTCTGAATATCCTCTGTAGGCATTACAGATATAGGTTCCTTTAGGAGGGCTATACTGGGTCACAGTATAAGGCTGATGTCTGGAGTACTTTGTCCAAGGCTGTCTGTAAATTAATCTACTGGAATCTCACACATGGGAGAAAAATGCTATCACAACTACAATGGCATGAGTCAACCCAAACCTGAATTCCTTGGCTGATCACTCAGCCCTTTGCTTTTTTTTTTGTTTTGTTTAAATACATCTTCACATCCTTTAAATCTTTCTTTACTTTAAAAATATCCTGCACCCATGACTTAGTTTTAAATAAAATAATGCCAAATCATCAGCATAAGCAAGAGCTAAAGTGATTTGTGTATCCTCACATATTTCTTATTGTGTGTTCCCTGGTGCCCTGTTCAGAATTTCTATAGTAAGTATGATTACTCCTTCAGATATCTCTTGAAATAGGCCACCCTAAGTTGAATTAATGTTACTTGGCAAAAAAGGGTTACTGTTACTGAGTCAGACAGTAATGATCACATTCAACCTCCCACCTTTAAGAATAACTTCTGAAAGCATTACAATATTAATGAAGGGCTATTTAGAGACTATTTCCACAACAATGTGACCAGATTGTCATTTCTTCATTTTAAAATGTGTTACTTTTTAAAGTCACATACTGCATACTACCCTGATTTTGAAGTAGAATATGGCAATAAAATGTCATACAATGCCATAAGTTAATGGGATGATGATGATGAAGATGAACAAGAAGGTGCATTGGGATTCTACTGTTGCTAGCAGCATGTAGCCTTGGATTATAGTGTTAATGAGAAGGATGTGAGGGGTTCTCCTCTTGTTAATAGTCAATGGCCTTTTGTAAACATTCAGCTACAGGAATACTTAATATTTAGCTCATCATTTGGAAGTAAGGATGTTTTTAAAACATGCTTATATTATTGGCACTCCACCTCTCCATTGTCAAGAGAAAGCAGGTAAGTTAGCAGCAGGAGTGGGGTTGAAAAATGAGACAAGCTTGAAAATGAAGAAAGAAGAATGTCAGGAGGCAGGTAGGGGAAGGGGGGAAGGATGGCAGTTTCATAGTGAGGCAGGCTGATTAGCCTGTCCAACCCCACTCGCAAGGTGGTTACAAACATTAGATGACTGCCAAGTAGAATATGAAGAAACTGGTGTAGAAATCATGAAAAAAGTGGGTATGATAGAAGAAATCAGAAGCATGTCCTTCAGCTCTTAAACATCCTGCAGTGCATGCTACTTCCCCTTTTAGTGGCAGCATTCGGAAGTGGAACAATAAACATAAATACATTTATAAATAAATAAGTAAAACTCTTCTAGATTTTGGGCAATGACAATAACAACAAGAAGTCAACTTAATTTTAGACTTTCAGGGCATGCAAAAACTCCTCTGGGTTTGGACAACGGATTTTCAATTTTGTGTACATTTCATATTAAAGAATGATTTAGAGTTAATTAAGAAATGCACAAGAACATGTCTGCAATGATAGCCAAGAGGAAGAAGGTGACAGTCATCTGTATTACACTGCTTTAATAGGATCTAGAAAACAATTGATTTTTAAAACTCTGTATAATAATAGCCAATGACTGGAAAGTTGTTTATGATATCATCATGCCACATGTTTTATTGATAATTGATCACGTTTCATGGTAGACTAAATGTACAGCAGGGTGAAAACTATCTTCAATACAGCTAAGAAGTTAGGGCATAATTGGCAAGCTGGTTTTTGGTTGTTTAAGCTGTAAAAGATAGAATAACTGAAGATTACAAACTAATTTCTGATGTAAACAATGAAAAACAGGATTTGTAAATTTTTTTTTTTGGTGTTTGGTGGCATTTTAATTTACTAAGCATACAAACAAAAGTGTAAATTACTTCTGATGGATTTTTTAGGACATTTTAGCAATTATAGGATTAGTTATTTACAAAATGAAAATAATTGAGAACTGTAACACCTTCCATGATATAAGTGAAGAAAATAAGAAGTTATGTACTCACCATAATGTTCCATGTTTGTTGTCCATCTCACCTTCATTCATTGCTGGCTGGGTTCAGAACCGATTTATACAAAAGCTCGAGAGCTTCCACCGACTCGTGGCTATACCCTATCCGATAATGCTCAGGGAAGATTGCCCAGATCTAGTTTGCAGATATCATAGTTATTATATCTAAGCATGTAACCATATCCAAAAAAGAGACTAAGAAGAGATTCAGAGACATCATATCCAATTTTCAAAACAAACACTCAATCCTCCAGGAGTGAAGGTGGGGGAAGGAGGGAGGGACACAAGAATAAAGGCAAGATGGACAACAAACATGGAACATTATGGTGAGTACATAACTTCATAAAGTTATGTTGTCCTATCTTGCCTTCATTCATTGCTGGTTAGGACAGTGTCCCTAGCACCTTCTTTCTTGGGTGGCTCAAGGGAGAACACTCTTCAGAACAGTAGACCCAAAAGAGGCCCTCTTCCTGGAGGCCAAATCAACTTTGTAATGAGTGATAAAAGTATGAGGCTTTACCCATGTTGCTGCTGCACAAATGGAATCCATAGATAGCCTCACCTGGAAGGCATATGTAGTAGATATATCTCTTGTGGAATGGCCTTTCACTTTTCCTGGAAGTTCTCTGTTCCGAGCTCTATATTTATAAGTTATAGAGTTTGTAAGCCATTTAGAAAGTGTGACTTTTGATATTGGGGCTCTTATCTTTTTGTCTGGAAAAGATACAAATAACTGGTCCAATTTTCTGAAATATTTTGTTCTATGCAGGTAACTGTCTATGTAAGTCTAACTGGTGTAATTTATATTCTGCCTTGTTGCCATAGTTTGGGAAAAAGACAGGTAAGTCAATGGATTGATTTAAATTAGCTTCTGAACACACTTTTGGTAGGAATGAGGGTTTGGTTCATAAGGAAACTTTATCTTTGTGAAAAGTCATGTAGGGGGAATGTATTGACAATGATTGAAGTTCAGACACTCATCTAGCAGACGTAATGGCCACCAATAGGGCTGTCTTCCACAACAAAAACTTTATGTCAGAAAATGATGCAGGTTCAAAGGGAGGAAGAATCAACACAGATAGAACAAAATTTCGGTCCCATGGTGCTGGAGGTTCTCTTACTGGAGGTCTCAGTAAGAAAGAACCCTTCAAGAATGCTTTACAAAGTCTGTGGGACATGATTTTTAGTCCCATTTTCCCAATATAATAGTTCGATATAGCAGCTAATTGAACTTGAATAGAAGCTGCCGTTGTACCTTTATTAAAAAGCTTAGCCAGAAAGTTTAACACAGCTGTTATGGGGGCAGTAAAGGGATCAATATGGTTGTTGCAAGCCCAATGGAAAAATCTTTTCCAATGGGAAAATCTTTTCCATTTGCTAGAATATCATTTTCTGGTTGACGCCTTATGAGATGAAATCAATATGTTTCGCTACAGGGGAAATATCAGGAAGCCTGGATATGTGTGGAACCAGAGCAGCCAAGCTGTCAATTTGAGGGTTTGAACTGATGGATGGAGAGACCCTGATGGATGAGTCAGGAGATCTGGAACTGAGTCCAGAATCCACGGCTCCTCCTGGAAATGGGGCCATAGAGAGGGGAACCAAATCTGATGAAACCAGTATGGTGCAATGATTATTACACTGCTTCTAATCATGCTGGCTTTCTGAAGGACATTTGGTATCAAGCAAAAACGGGGAAAGGCATAGAAGAGACCTGGGGCCAATCATGTACAAGTGCATCCCTTGGTGACTCCCCTGGAGGGTAGATCAGGGCAAAGTAGCTGCTGCATTTGGCATTCATGGACGTGACAAAGTGGTCGCAGCAAGGTTAGCCTCACTTGAGAAAATTCGCTTCTGCAACTTCCTGTTTTAGGGACCACTCGTGGGGCATCAGAAGGGCTCTGCTGAGTTTGTTCACTATCATGTTGGAATTCCTTGGGATGTGCATTGCAGTCAGAAAATGTTGGGAAGAGACTGCCCATAAACATACTCTCTGGGCCTCTCAACATAGGGAGTAGGATTTGGCCCCTTCTTGTTTGTTTATGTACCACACTACTGACATGTTGTCTGTCTGAGCTGCAATTGTTCCTAGTGAAAGGGAATCCTGGAATGCCTGCAGTGCCAAAAGCACCACTCTCATCTCTAGGATATTGATATGCAAGTGGTTCTTGTGATCCTTTCAAACACCTTGGACAGTCTTCCCCAGATAATCCCCCCCCCCATCTGGGAAGCATCCATGGTCACTGTGGCTACTGGTTGCGGAAAAACAAATGGTCGACCTAAGATCACTTGAGTGGAACGAAGCCACCAATGCAGATATTTCTTGCAGGATTCTGTTATGATCACTTTGTGAGACATAGGTAGTTCCTGCATGGACCACTGGGAGAATAGTAACCACTGATGAATCCTCAGTTAGCGCTGCCGCCATGGTATCCAGAACTTTCAAAATAACCTTTGCCTGTACTTTCTTCTTGGATAAGAGATTCTTGATTAGATGATGCAAAGTGTGAATCCTCTTGGGGGTACGTTTGGCTAACATTCACCTTGTGTCGAAGTCTGCCCCTATAAATATGAAAGGGGTGTGTAGTAACAACTGGATATGATCATTTGTACCCACTTGTCTTTTGTTATTTCTAGCCAGGCATTTGGGTACAATGACAAGCGACCCCTGACTGCCTCCAGAGATGGACAGATGGGCCTCCCCTCAAGAGCACTAAAAGGTTTTATCAGGGAAGGAATCCCTGTCACCCTGATTCTGCAGACCCCCCTCTGCCACATGGTCGGTGTCTTCCATTGTTACTTTCCCCTCTGCCCCTAAGGGAAAGAATCACCACGTGCATCCATGAAAGGTCTTTGGGACTTGGAGATATCTCCTAGCACCTTTAGGAGATCCCTTTGAAGCCTAATGAAATGGGTCAGGTAGTTCAGCGACCAAAGGGCAAAGGACACTGAAGAAAACATATGCTTTCCATATCTGTCCATTGTTTGAGACTCTTTATTTGGTGGATGAACAGATGATGATGTCTCTTACAACTCCTTCTTGGTGGCTGCCGCCACTACCTTAGCATCTACTGGAACACCATTACTGAGAAACTCCCTATCTGAAGGCTCAGTGATGAATTTATTTGGCCTCCTTTGAAACAGGATCTACTCAGTCCAAAGAGTCCCACACCTTCCGAATGACTACATTCATGAGTTGGTTGAAAGGCGGAGACACCCAAGAGGTGGAAGGGTGAGACCTGAATGCCTCCAGATACACAGATTCATCCTCAGAAGGGTTGATGGGCTTCCAGCCACCTCTCTGTTTAAGGATTTCTAGGATGTCTTCAAAAGAGACATTCTCAGAGGGTGACCGTGGGGACCCTTCTGAATCATCAAGATCTGTGTCTGAAGTGATGGACTCCTCAAAGGAGTCTAGATATCCTCTTGCATAACCAATTCTGAGGGACCTCTTCAGAGGGGCACTCTGGAGAGATTTCAGAAGAGACAGCTTTACCCAATGGGGCATCCTGGGGCATCAGATCCCCACACCAGGGGGGGGAGCGATTGCACTGAGGTAGACACTGGCACTTTCGGGGGAAGAGTACTTTGACCTGAGAGCAGAGCAGTCTGAAGTTACAGCACTCTCCTCATCACCTCAAAAGCCCCCCGACCTTGCTCCGAGGATGTTCCCAGCTCTGAGGAACTAGAAACCCCCCATGAGCCAAGGCGGTGGCTCCAATGCTGATGTAGGGACCAAGCTTGCCTGTGTCGAAGCCCCTAGAGGTAGACTCAGGTCGGACACTTGTCCAGCCTGGCTTTCCTCCCCAGACCTGACAGGAGAGCATTGGCTCTTAGACCCCTCAACTTTCGATGGAACTAAGTAGGTCAGAGCAGTTGTCAGGCTCAAACATCCTGGGGCAGGTCTCGGCACCGACAGTTCCGTTATAATCAGATCCAAGCACTCCAGCTCTGAAGCCATAGAATGGGCCAGAGTAAGAATCAATGAAGGGGAATTGGTGTTGGTTGGCCCCGAATCCCTCTGGGTCAGAGTCGCCAGAATCTTGGCCAGTGCCAGCATCCATAAAACCCTCTTCACCACCCACTCCATGTCATTCTCTGAAAGGCTCCTGGAGGATCGAGAGGATGGAGTCGGGGACCTCACTGATTGTAGTAAAGGAGAACGCAGCATTGGGGTGATCGGTTCGATAACTGGGGACCGGCTCTGAAACTGGAACTCTGTCAGCTCTGAAATCACAATAGGAACCAAAGGGGGAGATTTCTTGGAGCCAAAAACCTTTGGGTCCACAGATGACTCCTTGGCATGCTTTTTTGTTGGCTCCCACAGTGGAGCAGTAGAAGATGACCTTTTTGTCAATTTTTCACATATGGAAGATGGGGATTGTTGGGTGTTTTTTTGAGAAACTCTGATTACCTTCTAGAGGCTCAGTGAAAGGTGTCTTTAGTAGGCCCCTAACTTTTAATTTGTTCCTTCTTTCCATTAACACTCTTGAACTAAAGGCATGTCAGAAGGAACACAACTCTTGAAGGTCGACAGCACCCAAACAATACACACAGCTGGTGTGTCCATCTGTCAGTGACATTTTCTGATTGCATTTATCACATTTCTTAAAACCTGAAAGTTTTGCATCTCTAGTATCGTTAGACATTCTCAACAGCAGTCAACAAACAAACATGAACGCTAACTAGGAACACAAAAAAGGAAAAAAACTACTTTTTTTTTTAAATATGCAACACAGCCAAATGACTAAATTATTAAGTACAATAACAGGAGGAGAAGTCTCTAACTAAAATGACTAACTCCTACAACAAAAAAGGGGAAAAGAAGGGAGGGGAAAGCCCTCTAAGTCAAACGGGCTGAAGGGACCCCTCTAGCTCAAATGGACTACCCAAGGAGAAAGGAAATAATAATAATTATAATAATAATAGTAATAATAATAATAATAATAATAACCCGAAACTCTCTAATTTAAATGAGTTTGGGACCGGGATAGAGAGAAAAAACAGATAGGCTTAGCAGTAGATGACAGCCAACAGAACAACACAACAACAGCAGCGAACACTCTCAAAATACTTCTACACTAGTCTAAAAGTTAGAAATATACAATATATCATATAATTTTTGTAATATCACTAAGATAAGCAGAAATAAGTTTCCACTTAGCCTAGAGCCTGCATAGAAGCACCCGATCTTGTTTAGTGGCAAACAAGATCTGGCTAATCTTTCCTGAGCAATATGGGATAGGGTGTAGCCATGAGCCAGTGGAAGCTCTCGAGCTTTGTATAAGGCCGAGTCGGAAGCAATTCTTGGTTCGAAACCCAACCAGCAATGAATGAAGGTGAGATAGGACAACATAACATCATAATTTAAATTTGTTTTATTTGTGTTTGAAGTTGCTTTAGTTTAGGTTATATACATCATAAGACCAATACTGGATATGATGTAGTAAACAAACAAATAAATAAATAATTACTGCGGACATGCTAGGCACACCAGACGTTATAATTTAAGCTGTAAAAGACTAAGTTCCAGAGAAGTGCAATGTTGCTTGTGATTTCATTGAAGAAATACCATTTAAGTCATTTTACTGATGTTTGATAGTGTATCTGACAACATACAAAGCAGGGACCAGGCTTGCTCTGATGCAGTTTATTAATGAAGGTATATTACACATACTTGGCATGATCATATAAGTGGATAAATATTAAGGGACGTGGGAAATGTAATCTACTTGTCAACAGAGCTAGAAAATTCAATTTAGAAGCTTTAAGGTTGTTCTGAATGTATTTTAGTACAAGGTATGCAGTGATCTTGAGCCTGTATTGCCAAGGTTATATCTTATAGGTTAGTACTAAGTTAGCTGCCTTTGGAAGCCTAGCCAATTATCCCTTGTGAGACTCAAACCCTGCATCTTGTGTTTGGAAGGTAAACACCTTAACCATTAAGCCACCCCATTGTAATTGGAGAAGGGGCACTTAATAGTCATGCAAAGCAAAAGATGAATGTTTTGTGAAATTATTATGATTTACAAGCTGTATTTTCAAACACAAACTACAATAATTTTGAAATATTACATGGCAATAAAATATTATACTATGCTGTTTACAAAATATTGCAAACTCATATTGCTTTCTGTGGTCCTCATCACAGTCTGCATAGATCTTCTAGGTTGCTATCCCCACTGAAAATGATAATTCAAACTGTCAAATCATTACAAGTGAAATAAAGGCAGCACAAATAATTTTAAGTTCTTTTACATTCATTTATTGGTACTTCTTTTAATAGTTAATAAGACTATTCCCCAGAGATACATAGAGGGGGCCCAATCTGTTAAGAAGTGAACTAGTTAATAAAGATCATACAGGGAACAATGGGTATAATTGTCTAGAAAGCTGAATACTAATTATCTTTGATAATTGTGGAAACTAACTTTATGTTCTTAAATTCCAAATGAAGCTGTTTAATTGTTGATAAAAACAAAGCAGATTGGATCATGTAATGGAGCTAAGATGATACTGAACATTTATTACATACAATGCAGTATGTAGCATTACATATTAATGAGCTAGCTACTATATGGTACATATGTCTTCTAGAGAATTCTCTAGGATTAAAAACCTTGTGGAGAATAGAACATATATTCAGTGCCTATGTGGAGTTAACCACAATTTTGACAAGTCCATCAACATCATATGGTGTTAGAATGTAAGAATATATATCTGCAGAATTAAAGAACTGTATTGATGTCAAGAAAATATTTACTTATAAAAACAGGAATATAATTCTTAGTGGAAAAAGAATCAAACTGTAGCCACTAAGAAGTATTCTGCTTTAAGGAAAATGGGAAACTTTATTTATGTATCTTTTGTTGACCAGATTTATCCCACTAGGCTAGTAGCCTCTTCTCAGGGGAGACCTGAGATGGTATTTGTACTATTAATGGAAATTTGACCAGGTGATCAGGGAACTTCCCTACTCTTTTTGATAGGCACTGTGGGATCTTTTACATCTATCTGAACTACCACCAGCTCAAGCAAGTACAGCCTTGGATTAACATCTCATTCGAAGGACAACATACTCAGGAATGCTGCACCCTCCCCCCTTGCTGCACTGCAGTGTCAGTAATTGATTTACCTATTGTGGGAATAGAGCCTACAGCCTTCTACACTAATGGAGAGTTTGCGACCTGTTATGCCATTAACACTGCTCTGGACCTAAACATTCAGTCTATTCCTCAAAATGATTAATTAACTGAGAAGCTTAAAAGGTATAACATGGTACATTTATTTATGTTACAGGAACAGAAGCATATGAGGTATTCAGCTCTTCTTTCTTTTTCTTTAAAAAGATAAAGACAAAGCAACAACAATTAGAATATTCAAAAGTTATTGTGAGCTTGAAAGGAATCTGCCATTTATTTGACTTTTTTCTTTGGAAGAACAAAAAGTTATTCAGAGCTCTAACTGTGTTATTAAGATGAAGGATAGAGTAAGACACTATGCATTTATCTGAGTATTTATAACATAGTGCATAGTTACATAAATGCATTCTGTATGCTATGTTTGTCATGCACCACCCAGCACCACAACTTGTAGGCAGAGATTTTGATAGTGACATGAATGGTGCACAGGTGCAAATAATACACTGTACTGTAGTATGCACTCTGATGATAAGCATGTACCCAGTGTTTGTGTTTTTACAGTACCATAACACAGCAGGGAACAGCTACATAGTAAGGCAAGATGTGTCTACTCCCTACTGTTGTACGCAATTTTGTCATGTCTAAATGCAATTCATAAACATTTATCATTCATTAGGAATAATGGCTGAGCAGGGGTCAGTATTATATTATGGTAATGAGGGGATCTGAAGCTGAGAATGCTCGCATCTGTAGGAGATTATAAGCATGACTGTTGGTGTAGGAAAAGGTATGATTGTTGTAATACCAGAAGGATTTTTCCAACTATGCTTCTTAGAGAATGACCCCTACAAATCGAAAAATTCAAAGAAAGAGAAAGCAAGAGAATGTATTGTCCATAAATGTCAGCTTAAACAAGACAAGTAATGTAGAGCTGTGTGTCATACCATGCATGTCATTAAAACAGTCCAAAGGAATATAAACAAGCATACAAGTTCTCTGAAATACTCAAAAAATAGACATAAGAACTGGTGTAATTAGTGGTGTAATTATGGTGGGAGAACTGATGTCATCACAATCTGACAATGGTCTGCATTATAAAAGCCAGGAATTCAGATAACTTGTGCGTGACTGAGAATGCCATTATATAACACATTCACAGTCTCTGCAGTGTAAGGACAAATGGGCAAGCTATACAGACAGTGAAGAATCTCATCAGAAAGAGTTGCAGGAAAAGCAATGAAGACTGAGTTCTCACAACTACAGAATACAGGAAAACTCCACTGCAATGTTTTTGTCTCTCATCATTTCAAATGAGCAATGTCAAAAGGCTGTAAAGCAAGTTACCTACGTCAACTACTTTACTCTTGTCTGAAGTTCTAAACAAAGTAAAGGAAGCATAGTGGTGGAATCAGGAAGTAAATAGTACACTGATATAAACTGTATAAGACTACTACGTATACAAGCTAGAAACAGAGTGGGAATACAGAACCAATGGGGAAGTTCATAGGCTGAAGATGAAGTAGCTGGACACATAGCAAAACCGAAGCCATGTGTTGCTCATGGGGAAGACGGAAAGTCGTATGGGAGGATTCATGGACATTTTATAAAGCAAATGCACTGAATCTGAATTCCAGTGAAGAACAGCATCCAGTAGTGTCACAACCATCTGTGTCAAAGAAAAAAGACTGTGAGAGTCATGATACTAAGATTTACAGACAGATAAACTCCTTAAGCGAGTCTTTAAGTTGCAGTGCAATAAGAAATGTCCCCAAAAGATAATCAGGTGTCATTAAACAACAGTCCTATTAATCTTTTGAATCTAATAGGTCATTGAGGAACCAATTGCTGATGAGTTCAAAATTATTTTAGGATTTGAAAAGTTGCAGCTGTTAAACTGAGTTTTGAATATGAACAAAATACCTTATTATGATATAAAAGTTAATTGCAAATGCTAATTATAAAACCATGCATGTTACCTAAAATAATTAATATAATGATACATTATTAATGGGTTGATTGATGTGATATCTGTGATTTTGTTAAAATAATGATTAAAAATGTAGAGATATTGTAGATGTTGGCTATCATCTATGAAGTCTTTAATCAAACTAAGCCATTTGGATGATGGAACATGTGTATTTCTCAAGCAATGCATGTTCAACTGACAACAGTGTTACAGTTTTATTGTTGAAATCCACTTTCATCAAACATGTGTTACTGCACTTTCTCCAATTTTGTATGACTGTGAAGTTGGTATCTATAACTTAATGGGTTGTAGGCAGCATCTCTCCACACAGTGAGTGCAAGAAAGTTTAAAATCTTGTTCTCTGAAAGTATGTTTCAGAGATTTTTTTTCTTTACTTTGTCAGTAGGAGAATAAACCTTTGATGAATAATCATAATTCCAAAGAAAAAATATGTATCACATGGCATGCAACTTCCAGTACCCATCTCATTAACTTGCTATAACCATTCCTACAATCCCTGCTAATTAATGTGGATATAAAAAGTGTACACAACCCTGTTAAAATGCCAGGTTTTGTGATATAAAAACATGAGACCACAATAAATCACTTCAAAACTTTTCCCACCTTTAATGTGACCTATAACCTGTACAGTTCAATTGAAAAACAAACAAATCTGTTAGGGGAAAAAATATAAAAAATAAAAAATGTACAATAAGCTGGTTACGTAAGTGTGCACACTCTTAAACAAATACTTTGTTGAAGCACCTTTTGATTTAATGACAGTATTCAGTCTTCTTGGGTAGGAGTCTATCAGCATGGTATATCTTGATTTGGTAATATTGGCCCATTCTTCCTCACAATAATGCTCCAAATCTGTCAGATTGTGAGGGCATCTCTTGTGCACAGCCCTCTGCAAGTCACCCCACAGATTTTCTACTAGATTTAGGTCCGGGCTCTGACTGGGCCATTCCAAAACTTTAATTTTCTTCTAGTGAAGCCATTCTTTTGTTGATTTGGATGTATGCTTGGGGTCATTGTTGTGTTGAAAGGTGAAATTCCTCTTCATCTTCATCTTTCTAGAAGACGCCTGAAATCTATGGGCCAAAAGTGACTGTTCATAATTCCCTCCACCTTGACTAAAGCCACAGTTCCAGATGAAGAAAAGCAATTCCAAAGCATGATACTGCCACCACCGTGCTTCAGCGTGGGGATGGTGTTCTTTTGGTCATGCGAAGTGTTGTTTTTGTGCCACATGTACCTTTTGGAATTGAGGCTAAAAAGCTCAATGTTGGTCTCATTGAACATAACACATTTTCCCACATGCTTTTGGAGACTTGATGTACTGTTTTGCAAATTTTAACAGGGTCTGGATGTTTTTCTGTGTAAGAAAAGGCTTCCGTCTTGCAACCATCCCCATAGTCCAGACATATGGAGAATATGGGAGATTGTTGTCACATGTAGTACACTACCAGAACTTGCCAGAAATCCCTGCAGCTCCTTCAGTGTTGCTGTAGGTCTCTTGGCAGCCTCCCTGACCAGTTTTCATCTTGTCTTTTCATCAATTTTGGAGGGACGTCCAGTTCTTTGTAACGTAACTATTGTCCCATATTTTCTCCACTTTTTGATGACTGTCTTCACTGTGTTCCCTGGTATATCCAATGCTGTGGAATTTTTTTATACCCTTCTCCTGATTGATACCTTTCAACAATGAGATCCCTTTGATGCTTTGTAAGCTCTCTGCGAATCATGTTTTTTCCTGTAGCAGGCAACTGAGTAAATGTCAGGAAAATCTTACTAGGACAGCTGAACTTTATTTGGGGTTAATCAGAGTCTCTTTAATTGATGGCAGGTGTGTACCCAAGAAGACTGAATGCTGTAATTAAATCAAAAGGTGCATATATACTAACTTTG